>NW_011494836.1:487906-501513 GCF_000754665.1 Bison bison bison | reverse complement strand
TGCTTGTCAGTTGCTTCATTTGCAATTATTTTCTCCCATTCTGAAGGCTGCCTTTTCACCTTGCTAATAGTTTCCTTTGTTGTGCAGAAGCTTTTAAGTTTAATTAGGTCCCATTTGTTTATTTTTGCTTTTATTTTGCAATCCCTATCAAGCTACCAACGGTATTCTTCACAGAGCTAGAACAAATAATTTCACAATTTGTATGGAAATACAAAAAACCTCGAATAGCCAAAGCTATCTTGAGAAAGAAGAATGGAACTGGAGGAATCAACCTACCTGACTTCAGGCTCTATTACAAAGCCACAGTTATCAAGACAGTATGGTACTGGCACACAGACAGAAATATTGATCAATGGAACAAAATAGAAAGCCCAGAGATAAATCCATGCACATATGGACACCTTATCTTTGACAAAGGACGCAAGAATATACAATGGATTAAAGACAATCTCTTTAACAAGTGGTGCTGGGAAAACTGGTCAACCACTTGTAAAAGAATGAAACTAGAACACTTTCTAACACCATTCACAAAAATAAACTCAAAATGGATTAAAGATCTCAACGTAAGACCAGAAACTATAAAACTCCTAGAGGAGAACATAGGCAAAACCCTCTCTGACATACATCACAGCAGGATCCTCTATGACCCCTCCCAGAATATTGGAAATAAGAACAATAGTATTTTAAAAGGAAACTCCAGGTACCAAGAATGATCATAACTTCTCAGTTGCCTAATGTTTCCAGATGGAGTGACTATACATATGAAGTGAAGTCGCTCAGTTGTGTCCGACTCTTTGTGACCCCATGGGCTGCAGCCTCCCAGGCTCCTCCATCCATGGGATTTTCAAGGCAAGAGTACTGGAGTGGGTTGCCATTTCCTTCTCCAGGGGATCTTCCCGACTCAGGGATTGAACCTGGGTCTCCCGTACTGTGGGCAGACGCTTTACCCTCTAAGCCACCAAGGAAGCCCGACTATACATATATATATATATATATAAAATTATACTTAGAAATAAATAATATTTAGATATAAAATATATTACATTATATATATACATAAATATATGTATGTGTATATAATCATCATGGATTTATATAGATATTTCCTGTTCAACACTAAAAAGATTATATAACATCTCTTATACTATAACAATGTCATCTTCCTTTCACACTGTGAATCTTGGTAATATAGATAGAGAGGAGAGTAGCATTAGGGCATTCTATTATTAGCTGTTTTACACAGGCATCAGTCTAAGACTAATAATATTATACTACCACAAATACAATTACTATACTTATTATTTTCATGTGCTGTCCACTTTCTCCTATGTTTTTATAGATGCACTATATCTATGTTGTCAGGGCATATAACTATTATATATAATATTCTCATCTTTAGCCTTGATTTGGTCTTAATCATACAATTAATTATATATTTATCACACAGTTTATATTTAGTTTCATATCTTTAGCAATTTTGAATGCTTGAAGTTTATCCTCTAGTGGATTAATCATCAAGAGAGACTTATATAAAGAGTATTTCTTACATTGTTGTTTGCTGATAAGTCTATTTTTTTAATATATTTGAAAGTCTACTTGTTTAGAAATAGTCTTTAGTTCACATTTTAAATCCTTGTATGTCTTAAATATATCTTTTTCTGACTTAGGATGTCAAAATTACTGACGCTAATCAATTTCTTGTCTTATGAAACATTTGCTATTTGTTAATAAACATCAAAAGAATATTTGATTTTTCTCTACATTATAGTAATTTCGTACAAGATTTTGGTGTTGGTCTCTGTGGATCACTTTTTTAGTGATATAATGCATTAAATCAATTAGTGCTTATTTCTGCATGTTAGAATACTTTTCATGAAATACAATTTTATTATTTGCTCCCTTCCCTTGCTTTGATTTTCTTAAGAAATTCTGTTATCTGTTGTTGGATCATCTTTGTTTATCTTCAGTATTAGTCATTTCCCTCAAACACTTCATCTTTTTCTGCATTTCTCATAAATTTTAGAATCTTCTTTTTCATTTTTAATGAATTTTAAAGTGTTATCAGTTATGCTTATTTACTCTTGGTTTCTTTTAGTTTAGTCTTCATTGCTGATACTATTTTTCCCCTCTAATATGTAATCATTTCCTAAGTCCTCATATCTTATTTCTGAATTTTTCTAATTCTGATTTTTGCTATCAAATAGTTTGATTCAAACCATTTAATTCAAATGGTTTTTGTATTTTTCTTGGAAAACATGGTTAACAGTTTTTTTAAATCTGTTTCTAAGTCATTTTCTGGTAGTACGGTTTTATTGTCTAACAGTCCTTTTTATCTTCTATCCTTTCTTCTCCTCAAAGCCACACAAAAAAGTATATACTACAGTATTTTGAAAAGAAGAAGTCTATAATTTTGGTGAAGTCTAGTGTATTTTTTTTCTTCTAACCATTATGCTTTTGGTGTCACATCTGAAACATCTTTGCCAAAACTAAGGATATAACAATATTTCTCATATATTTTCATTTAGAAATTTTATAGTTTTAGATTTTACTTTTCAACCTACTATATATTTTAATCAATTTTTGACATGACAATTTGTTTTTATTTTTGTTTCCTAATGAATCAACTCCAGTATTCTTGCCTGGAGAATCCCATGGACAGAGGAGCCTGGCGGGCTACAGTCCGTAGGGTCACAGAGTCGGACATGACTGGAGTGACTTACACACACAGTGAAGAAGCACTCGTTCTAGCACTGTGTTTTGGTAAAGACGATCCTTTCTTCACCCAGTTGCCTTTGTAGCCTTGTCAAACATTTGACTGCGTGTGTGTTTTGCTTAGTCTATTAATATGTCTTTATGCCAGTATCACAAAGTCTTGATTTTGGAGGTTTTATAATAATTCTTGACATAGGATACTTTTGGCACTTTGACTTTATTCTTTTTTTAAATTGTTTTAAATATCTTAAATTCTTTGGAGTCCCCTATATATTTTAGAAACAACTTGTTAATGTCAACCAAAAAGTTCTTCATAAATTTTATTGACTTGTGTTTAAACTTAATCAGATTTATTTCTAAGTATATAAGTATTTAATATTTTAAAAATCTCAATTTTGATTTTCGCTAATATATAAAAGTACACTGCTGCTGCTGCTGCTGCTAAGTCGCTTCAGTCGTGTCTGACTCTGTGCGACCCCATAGACAGCAGCCCACCAGGCTCTGCCATCCCTGGGATTCTCCCGGCAAGAACACTGGAGTGGGTTGCCATTTCCTTACACTAGATTTTATAAATATTTGCTTGTATACTTGATATACTTTCTTATACATTCTAGAAAGGTGTGTGTGTGTGTGTGTGTGTTTTGTCCTTGAATTGCATTTACATAGATGACCATATTGTTATTAAATTGTTTTGCTTTTTTCCTTTTAAACTTTATTGACTTTAAAAATAATACAGTCAATTATTTTACCAGCAAAAAATGGAATTTATTCAGGAATAGCAGAGGAATGGCAATTCAGGACAAGCAAGCTATAGCAAAAGTCATAGGCAAGTCAAACAAACACTGGAGAAAAACATTAATTTATAAAGAAGAGGAGGTTAGAATGGGCTGTTTTGAACAAAAGTCCACCAGAGGAAAGTAAGGGTTCAGGATGATGACAGTTTTTCATTGGTTGAGTTACTAGAGTAACTTGTAATTTCTTGTAGAAGATGCAAAGTACATATTGTCTTGTTGGGGCCTATAATTGATGATTTTTCCCCCCTATTGATAGTTCTTCTGTTAGGGTCTATAATTGATAATTCGTACTATAATTGACACTGAGTGGCACTTCATGAGAGTTCCTGCTTCAATCCATTTTAGTGAAATTTCTCTTTGTTAATTTTCACAACTTTGAATACATCCTTTTCCCTGCATATTATACTCTCAAAGACCTTTAGTGCAATGTTGAAGACAAATGGTGAGAATAGATGTCTTAGACTTTTTCCTAAAATTGTAAAAGCATTCTATCTTTTACTATTAAATATGAAGTTAGCTATATGTTTTTAGATGACTTTACCTAAGGATACCTATTTCAATTCCTACTTCACTGTTTCTAGAAGAAATGGATGTTAACTTTTGTTAACTTATTTTTTTCTGTATAAGATGTTCATTAGCTTTATATTTTTAAGCTGGTTAATGCAATGGATTATATAAATTTATTTTAAATGTTAAACTAAATTAGTATCCCTATAATAAAACCTCCTTTGCATTGAAATACGATAATTTAAAAAATTTATTTTGCCAAAATTTTAAGAATATTTGCAGCAGTGTTCATGGAGGTTAGCTGTCTGTAGTTTTTGTTATTTGTGCAGTGTTCATGGAGGACAGCTGTCTGTAGTCTGTGTTACTTGTGATATTTTTAGCTTTGGAATAAGAATGATGCTAGACTCATAAAATAGGAAACATTTCCTTCTCTTCAAGAAGAAATTTGTAATTATTTCATTTTTTGATTTTTAAGTGAGTTTCATGAGGAAAATTGCATGGACCTGAAGTTATTTGGGACTGATTCTTAACAAATGTTTTAACAAATAATTCAATTTAATACACATAAAGCTACACAGGTGCCTTTCAGCAAATTTTCCCTTTCATCTAAGTTCTAAGCTTTTGACATAATAAAGCTTTTTTTAATGACATTTATTTTTCTTTTAACATCCATCTATCTGTAGAGATACAACTTTTGTCATTAATAATATTGGTAATTTGCATCTTGTCTCTTTTTGTTTTCTTGGTCTAGCCAGAGGTTTATCAACTATATTAGTCTCATAAAGCTATATTTTGGTTTTGATTTTTCTCTTGTTCAGTTCAGTCACTTAGTCATGTCTGACTTTTTGCAACCCCATGTACTGTAGCACGTTAGGCCTCCCTGCCCATCACCAGCTCCCAGAACTTGCTCAAACTCATGTCCATTGAGTTAGTAAGGCCATCCAATCATCTCATCCTCTGTTGCCCCCTTCTCCTTTTGCCTTCAATCTCTCCCAGCATCAGTGTCTTTTCCAATAAGTCGGCTCTTTGCATCAGGTGGCTAAAGTATTGGTACTTCAGCTTCAGCCTCAGTCCTTTCAATGAACATTCAGGACTGATGTTCTTTAGGATGGACTGGTTGGGTCTCCTTTGCAGTCCTAGGGACTCTCAAGAGTCTTCTCCAACACCATAGTTCAAAAGCATCAATTCTTTGGCACTCTCTCTTATTAGACTTTCTAAATATTTAATCAATATAATTTATCATTTATATTCATCCTATTTCTGATTACTTACAGTTACATTTGATCTTCTTTTTTTAGTTTCACTTCAAGAGTTAAAGCTGAGATATTGATAAATGATTTAATATTAGTATTTAGTGTATTTATTGAAATAGTGATTTAAAACAAAGATTTAGTATATTTTTCGCCTCAGACACTCCAGTTGTCTTTTCTAGAGTCTTGATTTAATTTTTTTAACACTGTATCTGTCTCTACTTAACTTTTTGATCATGGGGGACATGGTAATAACTTTTAATGTCCTTGTCTGCAAAGTCTAGTATCTATGTCAGTTCTGATTTATGTATTGATTTGTCTCATCATAAGTTTTATTCTTCTGCTTTTTTGAATTATTTGATATCAAAAGTTGAGCTCACCTTTCTGTGGTTTTCTTCTCTCTTGAAACTTAGTTCCTCAAATCTTTGCTTTCTCTGCAGATCTCCAATAACTTCACACATACTTTTTACTTTTTAATCTAAGCTTTCTAGTTGTTTTTATTAGATGGTTGGTACAAGAGAATCAAGCCTAACATTGCTGGTAGTGGGCTTCATCAATTATTTCATTTTGATTAGAAAATAAAACAACAGTTTAGAGAAGACAGTCATTGCTAGCTGCAAACAAGTTGCTTGATAGCAAATGATCCTTAATAGGAACAGAACTGATAAAAATTTCCCTTTTGACTTTTGGAATGCTGGAGCTGTCTCCTAGTTCTTGATTCCATAGAGGCTAAATAATGCATTCATGCCATAGCAAGACTTCATTTGCAAAATTTTGACCAAAAACTTGTCAACTCTTGGATGGCAGAGACTTAGTCATCTTTAATTCCTACTGCACCTAGTCTAGCATCTTGAACTTTATATTTAAAATAAAGTAAGGGTTTCAGTTTAATAGATTATTTTGGAGAACAATATTTAAAACATTTTAAAAGCATTTAGAGTGTTCTGATCATTGTGTGAAATGATTTAATCATAAAATCTTGTTAACTCTGCACAGCAACATTATAGTGTATATTTGGGGGAAAAAAAAAAAGTGAAACTTTTAGTCACTCATTAGTGTCTTTGCTGTGTCCAACTCTTTATGACCTCTGTCTATAGACTTCTCCAGGCAAGTGTATGTTTAAGGTAGGGTAAATTCAAATCTTTCACCCAAAGATTGTCTTACACTCTCTTCCCCAAAGAGAACGTATCTTTTTTTTTTTGCTTTATTTATTTGAAATATCACAAATTACATAGTTATTTTTTATATCCTTACAGTTATATCAGAAAATCAGATGAGTGAATTTCTGAAAATTTTATTTTCACTTGCCATCGTGCAGTGAAAGTATTTTATTTTTTAATTAGTTAATTTTTTAAACTGAAGGATAATTGCTTTACAGAATTTTGTTGTTTTCTGTCGAACATCAACAGCAATCAGCCATCAGTGTATATTTTAGAGTTAAAGGTTGATTTCAGCTTCACCAGTGGTCCTGGCTATACTATTATACTTCCTATTCTCTTCCCAGTAGCAGCAAATAGTGGCTTGGATCCTGTTATTATTCACCGATCCCTTATGTCAGCTGAATATTTCCTTGGCTTAGAGTGTGCACCTCCACTCTTCTACCATCCTCTACGTCAAGTTCCTTCTCTGTGTTCTGTCTCCTGGATCTGACAACCCAGCTGTCAAATCTCACTGCCCACTACTTACCTCCACAAGGAGTTCCGTTATGACTTGACATAGAGCTTTGTCTGCCATGACTTCCTAAAAAAAATAACACTGATTTCTTCCCCAAAGGAGCAAATCTAGCCCTAAATTCTGTCACCACCACTCTCCCTGATGTGAAGATAAGGCTAGAATTTTACAGCTCCTTAAGTGCAGACCAAACACTGTAACTCAGAAGAGACAAGAGGTCTACTAGGTTAGGTCACTCATTCAGACAGAATTGGAGCTCATATCTCTTGGCTATACTTGATTATAAAATAATAAATCATAAAATTCATTGTGCACACCAGAAAAGATAGTCTATCTACTTATGCAAATCCACTGCATTATATCCAAGGACTTTCTAAAAAGAAGAGGCCCAAGTAGACATATAAAGATGTACAACATTCCCATAATTCAAAGATGAATGTTTTTCAAGATTTTAATATTTTTGAACCTTACTATTGTTAATATATATCAATTGCAGCACTTTTGCTTATTTGTTTTTCTTGAATAAATTTTTTAGATAACCTTATGTCTTAGAATACAGGACACTAGTGTTTATCAATTTGTCTCCAGATATTCATCTCAGTGTTTATTTCATAGACTTCAGAGTCACCCAATCTTGCTCTTAGTATGTGATTAAACCATTTTATATTGACAGGCTTTGGTCATAGCAAAGCACAAACAAGTTTAGGAAAATTTAGAAAAAAATTTTTTCCCTTCAGACTATAAATATCTTTGTCTTTAAGCATATATTTATAGTAGTACTATATTATATGATATTTGTTAATATTTTTCTACTTTAGTCATAATAACCACATTATGATTAAAATAAGTAATATGTCTGATTGAAATCATTCAAAGAATTTTTATGGATTTATATTTTCTTGCACAAAGTACTTATGATCTTTTCATCCATTTAGACTATTGAAAGAAAGATGAAACAGGTTTAAAATGGGTATAAATTATTCATAGTATTTTTATTCAATTTTCCTTTAAAGAAAAGAAATCAAATGTATTTTTCTTCAGCCTTTAAAATGGAGATTTTGACTCTTGTGCTTACCAGATCGGTCACATGATGTCACCAGAATTTGACTTATATCACCTTGGTTTTCATACAGAGGCCCTTGTCTCAGGCCTTTGCCACTTTCACAGGAAGAATTCTTACACAAACTATGAAAATCACACCTAGTCTTAATTTTGCAATTGTATAAACCCAACCTGCTGTGGTAGGCACTAAATTAGGGGTTCTTAAGTTTGATTTCATGTGATTTTCTTTGCTTTGTTTTCAGTACCTGGTATGAAATTGGCCATAGAGCATGAATTATTATGCACTTACAGTGTCTCTTCTGTGTGCTAGTATTCTGCTGGTATTAGAAGAAACTTAGCCTCATAAATTGAAAGTAAAAAAGTATATCTCTGGTTAAATTGTTCAAGAGTTACACTTTGTATTCCTCTAACAGCAAAAATAGAAACTTCATATACTGAAATACTGTCATACAACAAGGACTGTAAATTTATAATTTCTCCATCAAGAGAGCCAGAAAGTCAACATATGTAAACACTATAGTTTGAAAATCTATTTCAAAATTATCATGAAAGATGTGTTAGTAAGTGCACTATATGTTTGTATAATCTGTCTTCAAATTCAAGATTGCCAGAATTCAGGAAGTTTTAAAATTAAAGTTGTGGGGTTTTCCACATTGCTAATTTTAAAACATCTAGTATGCCAAATCAAAACAGCGTTGTTGCATATCCTGATGTGATGTTACATACCGACTCACACAACTTTAGTTATTTTGTCCATGGCTTTTTGTGTAGGTAATATCCTGAACAATGATTACTCTTTTAAATTTTCTCATGCTAGATCATGGGAACAAAATTTGCTTTGTTGCATAGAAAACTTCATTCATGTAACTTTTAACTAAGACTATTTGGTGGAATGTGACTTCCCTGGTAGCTCAGCTGGTAAAGAATCCATCTGCAATGCAGGAGACCCTGGTTCATATATATATTTAGGGTTAAATTTTATTTATTCATTTATATTTAAAAAATTATTAAAGTATAGTTGATTTACAATATTGTGTTAGTTTCAGGTGTACAGCAAAATGATTCAGTTACACATGTCTTTACATTTTTTTCAGATTCTTTTCCAATATAGTTATTACAGAAGATTGAGTAGAGTTCCCTGTGCTATACAGAAGGTCCTTGCTAGTTATCTCTCTTATATTTGTTTATATTAATCCCAAGCTCCTTATTTATCCCTCCCCTACCCTTACTTCCCCTTTGCTAATCATATTTTTTTTTCAAATCTGTGAGTCTGTTTATTTTTTGTAAATAAACAGCCCCAGTTTGATTCCTGGGTCTGGAAGAACCCCTGGAGAAAGCATAGGCTACCCACTCCAGTATTCATGGGCTTCCCTGGTGGCTCAGATGGTAAAGAATCTGCCTGCAATGTGGGAGATCAGGGTTTGATCCCTGGGTTGGGAAGATCTCCTGGAGGAGGGCATGGCCACCCACTCCAGTATTCTTACCTCAAGAATCCACATGGACAGAGGAGCCTGGTGGGGCTACAGTCCATGGGATCACAGAGTCAGACACGACTGAGTGACTAAGCATAGCACAGCCATTAGGTGCAACCCCAAATACAAACAGTGGGGAAAAAAAAAAAAAGCTTGTATGAGAGGGTTCTTATTTTTACATAATACTATTAATAGTGATAATATAGTCCAGATGTTAAAAATACAGTTCCAAGGCTTTTAAATTGTAGACTGTGATAAGAATATGTTAGTGTCCATAATATTGTCTAATAAAATGCCTAATAAAGATTCAACATATATTATTCAATAGATGTGCTTTAGCAAAATCAATTTGTTTGCTTAGCCTATAGGTATAGATTTTGTCATCATGTCTCCAACATGCTAATTTATTTACTTAAAACCTATTGAATACTATTATATTCATTATGAAACATGTACAAAAAGAAGAATGGAAAAAGTGAAGTAAAACTGAACATCAATAGAACTAGTTTCTCTTCAAGCTTAGCTCTGGAGACCACTTATACTAGATTACTGAAACTGGCTAATTCTATCTATAGAAGTGTTACTCAAATCTCTGGCTTCTCTGATGACTCAGACAGTAAAGAATCTGCCTGCAATGTAGAAGACCTGGCTTCAATCCCTGGAGCAGGAAGATTCCTGGAAAAGGAAATGGTGATCCACTTCGGTATTCTTGCCTGGAGAATTCCATGGACTGAGGAGCCTGGCAAGGCTACTGTCCATGGGGTCGCAAAGAGTTGGACAAGACTGAGCAACTCACACACACACACATTTAGCCTACTGAGAGACTTTTAAAAAAGTGTAAATAAATGCAACCCTCCCCCCCACTTTACTCTTCAAGAGCTACTCATTCTAGTCTAATCTTTCATTCATACTTACTTTAATTCATATTTCTGAGCATCTTATGACTCTTCCTATTTTCTTGAAACTTACAATATATGATTTTCTAGCAACTGACCAGGCTTCTCTAAATATTGGCACAATTATCCTACAAAAAGACTCTTATAATTAAGAAGTTATATAATTTTAGGTCCAAACAAATTTAATAATTATTAAATTGACTAAGGTAACACATAAACAGCACTGTCCTGTGAAATTACTGGCCTATATTTATCTAGCCAATAATGGTTATTATGAAGCATAAGTAAAATAACTATTCTTCTACTATATCTCACCATTGTTTGTGTGAAATTACGTATATATAATTGCTTAAATTTCTAACTAATTAGCCTACATTGTCTTTTAGCTCCCTCTGAGTTTGTTAGTAAAAAAGCTTGGTGTTTGACACTTTATGACTGTTTTGTTCCTTCTGAACTTTTAAAATCTTTCATATAAAAACTGTTTTTAAAAATTGAATAAAATAGGCTGTTATGGATTTTTTTTTCCTCTTCTTTCAGACAGTGGTGAGACAAAATGTATATAGAGAGGAAAATAACAGACAAAAAGTGAGTGTGTGTGTGTGTGTAACATAAAGGGAAAAGCCTAGACCCAATATATTCTTTGTTGACTATATTGTGATAAACTTGCTGTAGGGGCCAATTTGGACTTCCCAGGTGGCTCAGTGGTAGAGAATCCCCATTTTACAGGCCAATGCAGGAAACGCAGGAGGCACAGTTTCAATCCCTGGGTTGAGAAGATCCCCTGGAGAAGGGAGTGGCAATCCACTCCAGTATTCTTGCCTGGAACATCTCATGGTCAGAGAAGCCTGGTGGGCTAGTTTACAGGATCACGAACAGTTGGACAAGACTGAGCAACAGAGCATGAATGTGAGGGACCAGTTTAGTGAATACTTGGAGTAAAAACAATTTTCAGTTTTGGAGAAAGTAGAAACATTTTTCTGTATGTCCATTTAATGACCACTTTAGAAAGAAAAGAACTACTTTGTTTTTTTCACTTTTATTCATGCTTGAGTCATAACAACACTACATATAATTTTATTAGATCAAGTTAATGGTATCTGACATGTTTTAGTGCAGAATCCTTGTCCTTTGTCATGCTAACTGCATAATTGTTATGGGTGAGAGGTGCATGGAGTCAGAAGACACGATTTGGCTGGATTGAACCAGCCAAACTGAAATTAATAAGTTTTGATCTATCAGATTTTAGAATATATTTTCATTTAATTAATTTAAGTTTAAATTGAGTTCATTTCTCAGAAAAATTCTTAGAAGCACAGTTAATTAGCTATGGTCCAAATTTGCCATCCGATTTTAATTTGATGAGGGATTTCTACTGGGCTCTTAATTGCTATATTTGCCTTTTTAAAATCACAAAACCAAAGTCCAAGATAAAGCTGCTAGCCAATTGTATTAATGCATTATAGAAAAAGCGTATATTAACAAGAAACATTATTGGAACTTTGTGCATTATTTTGAAAAATGAAAATTAATATGTGTGATAACATAACTGTAATTATGTTTTTCAGATATCACTGGAAGTTCAGTATGAAAAACTCATTGTTTATTGAAAAAATAATGTATTCTACTTAATAAAAATGTTACAAAACAGTGAACATAATGCTTTTTAAGGCTGGTAAATTTAAAGAACTTTTTTTCATTTTACTTAAAAAAATCAACTACTATCAAAAATATTTTGCCTATGTAAATGTTCCTTCTGAAAGACACATGACAGAAAGTCATTTTAAGCAGTCCATTTTCATCCTCACTGTTTATTAAGTATTAATTTACAAATTAAAGTAGTATATCTGTTTCAATGTATTGCCTTAATGATCATTTTAAGACTAGAAACTTTCAGAATTTTTTTATAGAAAGCAATATGATCCTACATATTTACACTGAGTCAGAAATTCTGCTTATAGTTCTATGGGGAAATTTTGAAAAAAAAAAAAAAAGAACAATGTTTTTATTGAAAAATTTTAGGTTAACTATAGTGAAGCTGTTTATTACAAGCAATGTCTCAAGAAAATAAATCTTAAAATTAGATAGTGACTATGTCTACACAGGCTTCCCTGGTAGCTCAGCTGGTAAAGAATCCACCTGCAATGCAGGAGACCCCAGTTCATATATATATATTTAGAGTTAAATTTTATTTATCTTTAAAAATTTATTAAATTATAGTTGATTTACAGTGTTGTGTTAGTTTCAGGTGTACAGCAAAGTGATTCAGTTATACATGTCTTTACATTTTTTTCAGGTTCTTTTCCCATATAGTTATTACAGAAGATTGAGTAGAGTTCCCTGTGCTATACAGAAGGTCCTTGCTAGTTATCTATCTTACATATAAAAGTTTGTTTATGTTAATCCCAAGCTCCTTATTTATTCCTCCCCCACCCTTACTTCCCCTTTGCTAATCATAATTTTTTTTCAAATCTGTGAGTCTGTTTATTTTTTGTAAATAAGTTCATTGATATTACTTTTTAAAATTGGATTCCAGTATGAGTGATATCATATGATACTTGTCTTTCTCTGTGTGATTTACTTCACTTAGTATGATAGTCTCTAGGTCTATCCATGTTCCTGCAAATGGTTATTTTGTTCTTTTTTATGGCTGAATAATATTCCATTGCACATAAGCATATTTTCATTATTCCTTTGGTCGATGGAGTAATGTTGATGTTGCTTCATGTCTTGGCTACTGCAAAGAGTTCTGCAATGAATATTGGGGTGCATGTATGTATCCAGAGAAAACCATAATTAGATATATTTTTATTATGAGGCTATAGTGATGGAAACTGATACCTAAGGAATCTAAATTATTAACAATTTGAAAATTTGTAGTTGTTGTTCAAGGGTTTTCCCAGTATCTCAGTAGTAAAGAATCTTCCTGCAAATGTAGGAGATGTAGGTTCAATCCTTGGGTTGGGAAGATCCCTGTAAATGGCAATCCACTCCAGTATTCTTGCCTGGGAAATCTCATCGACAGAGGAGCCTAGCCAGCTACAGTTCATGGGGTTACAAAGAACTGGACACGACTTACTGACTAAACAACAACAACAATAATTGTTGTTCAACTGTATTGAGATTTCATGGATATTTTGGTTCAGAGTTCAGTCAATGATTTTGTGTTTAAATAATATTATTGTACTTGTAAACACTTTCAAGACCATATATATATATATATATATATATATATATATATATTAG
>NW_011494836.1:486513-487806 GCF_000754665.1 Bison bison bison | reverse complement strand
ATATTAGAATCTGCTGTCCAGAAGACACAATTTAGAGTGAGTCAAGTCTGTGAGTCATCCCTCAGAAGAAAGGCTTTCAGAAGAAGTGTCTATCCAGGGACATATACACTGGATTTTACTAGTGAGAAATAGACTTTATTATGTTAAACCCTGAGATTTTGAAGTTGTTTGTTACAAAATTCAACTTGTTGTGACTAATACACTCTCCAAATAGATAATATTTACTCTGTGTCGTAGAGAATGAAATTAAGTTAATTATGGAAAGGTGATAAAAATTACTTCTATGGAAGCTGAACATCTAGTTTAAAGTAGAGGAAATAACAAGTGCAAAGGACAAGAGAAGGGAGAGAGAATCAAGTGGGGCGAGTGGGGTTAGGTAAGTCTAGAGGAAATTTTTTCCATAATCTATAAGATAGCTGAAGATAGTATTAATTAACAAAGTATGAGTGAGGATGCAAATAAAATCATTGAACTTAAAGATGTTTTGAATATAAATTGAATGAATAAAACAGTATAAGAATAAAGTATAATGGAGAAACACCCAAGTTTATTCTTGGCCACTTAGAAGCTGTGGGACTTTGGTTAAATGGTTTAACTTTTCTTAGGGGTCAATCTTCTCAGCTTAAAAAATATGTTTTCTTTAGCGGTTTTCAAATCTTTATGTCAGCAATAAATAAATGAATACAATAGTCTGCCATGAAGTCTCTTTGATTTAGAGAGTGAGGCTCCAAAGTCTCAAAGTCACCAACTCTTCCCATATTGCCTTTCTTTTTTTTCAAAATTAATTTATTTTAATTGGATGCTAATTACTTTACAATATTGCTGTGGTTTTTGCCATACATTGATGTGAATCAGCCACATGTACATGTGTCCCCCATCCCGAAGCCCCCTCCCACCTCTCTCCCCATCCCATCCCTCTGGATCATCCCAGTGTACCAGCTTTGAGTGCCATGTTTCATGCATCGAACCTGGACTGGTCATTCTCTCAAATCTCCCCACCCTCACCTTCTCGCACAGAGTCCAAAAGTCTGTTCTTTATGTCTGTGACTCTTTTGCTGTCTCACATATAGGGTCGCCATTACCATCTTTCTAAATTCCATATATATGCGTTAATATATTGTATTGGTGTTTTTCTTTCTGACTTACCTCAAGCTGTATAATAGGCTGCAATTTAAAGGAAATCTTGTTGCCTTTCTTGTAACTCACATTGATTCCTAAAAATAAACTCAAATGGATTAAAGATCTAAATGTAAGACCAGAAACTATAAAACTCCTAGAGGAGAACATAGGCAG
>NW_011494836.1:482622-485248 GCF_000754665.1 Bison bison bison | reverse complement strand
GGAGGGTGGGGAGACGGGGGTGGAAGTTAATCTCCTGGACCTTTATATTTGGTGTTATAGATACATCCCAAATTAAACTCATAATCATATTTCAAATCTATTTTTCCACATATTGCCTATTCCTCAGACTATATGTTCTCTGAGAGTTATCTTATCCATTCTCCATTCTTTCTTTTCCTTTGCAACTATCTACTAATTACTCTCAAATCTATTATCTCCCTCCCATATACTTCTTATGAGGTCTAGTTAACAGCATCAAAATGACCTACTAGCCCATCATACTTAGCAAATTAAACTGAATGCATAAACTCCATTTGCACACCTTCTTCTAATCTTGTATTTTCTCATTAGAATAAATTCCTTTAAACTGTATTGAGCTGTTCATTCAAACAACTTAGGTAAGTCTTAGAATCCTCTCCCTATCTCCTTTTTATCTCTTTTTCTCTTTTGTTTAAATGTCAATGGTTAAGACCTCAACTTCAATTCCATGAAAAATATCTAGAGAGATACTATAGTGATTCAGTTCATCAATTGAATAATTATTGAAACCATGGAAAGTGATTAAATTAATCATGCAATGATGTATAATGAATGAGAAGACACTGGCCTGGGGAAATCTCTTATAAAGTTCATTTTAAAGACTAGAAAAAGAACAACAAGGAAAAAATCAATGAAAAAATAAGCAAACAAATACATAAGTGTGGGAAAAGGAAACTGAAGGTAAGAGGAGACCCATTTGAGTGTTAAACTACAATAACCTGGAAAGAGAGAGGTCAAAATTGTGAAATACTGTAGACAATAAAGCAGACAGGGAAATTTAGTAATAAAGAGAGGATAGAAGTTCTTAATGAAGTCCCTTGCTGATGATGTTCCAAGAACCCACAGGGACCTGGGCACTTCCCTCTGGAATGGGCTGAATTCCTAGAACCATCATGAGCCTTACTTCAACTGTTGGAGACCAAAAGACACAAACTCAACCAAAAAGAATAAACAAACTAGGCCATGTGGCCCCTGTCCAGCAGGAAGGTGTTTCAGAAGAAACCTTCGGCCGCTTCACCCTACAGAATAAGGATGCAGAGTCTCTTAGAGAGGAATGAGGCAGTCTGGGACCTGGGACTATTTGTTGCAGAGCTGCAGTGCTTGTATCTGGACTTCTCCTGAGCAACAAAATACAAAGAATCTGTATGAAACTAAAAATAACTGCATGCATGTGCAGCTAAGGCAAATTCTGGACAAAGACACAGACCAAAAAACCCAAAACTGCCAGTTTTGAAGAGCCAGAAGCAAAAATAGAGGGTGGAGAAGCAAAAGCAGGATGCTGCACACAACACTACCTATGGGTGGGCAAACTACCTAAGCCACCCTTCAGTCTGACTCCTGGACACATCCCTACCCTCCCTTCATATAAGGAACAAGCTTGCCTCCCCTCAGGTGACAAGCAGGGGAGCCTGCTTTTGTTCTTGCTCCCTCCCTACTGCAGCAGAGGCCACAATAAGACCTTGACTGGAAAAAAAAAAAAGTCTATGCAAGAATTGGTGGCATTCCACACATGGCATTCATGTTTTATTGTGTTGAAAGGTGCACGGGGTATGAGGAAGGATTGGCACAGGCACCTACCAAGAGTGCTGGCCAGGAAAGAGATGATAGCAATCACAGCCTTTCTGAGCCTCTGTTTTCTCTTCTGTTCAATTATTACTGTTTGTTAAAAATGATTAAGGAAGCCAATTTAGATGTTATAAATACACTTAATTTAACACTTCATAAAACAGAAAGGAAGCTAAAAGGAAGAAGAGGAAGCTTTAAAAGATAAAGAATGAGGAAGAGAAGAATAGAAAATATCAATGATTGGGGCCACATTGTTAACTTTATTTAGGGTCAGAAGGCAATTGGCCATCCGGATAAATTGTGCTTCTGATTATGAGGAGCATTTACAGTAAAACAAAAGTTATCGAAATTTAGAATTACTAATGAAGGATCCCGGTAGGAGTAACTCCCTCTTGGGTCTACAAAGCTAATTCAACCTGTGATACATATTTGGTCTTCCTTACAGATTTTATGGGTAAGAATGAATTTATGGATGGTTCTAGAAACTTTTCAAATCATTTTTAAATTCCTGAAATATGTACCTCTTCTTTGTGCAGAAACAAATCTCACAAAAGTTAGCACGTTTTATTTATTTTTTTTTCTAATTTTATTTTATTTTTAAACTTTACATAATTGTGTTAGTTTTGCCAAATATCAAAATGAATCCGCCACAGGTATACATGTGTTCCCCATCCCAAACCCTCCTCCCTCCTCCCTCCCCATACCATCCCTCTGGGCCGTCCCAGTGCACCAGCCCCAAGCATCCAGCATCGTGCATCGAACCTGGACTGGCAACTCGTTTCCTACATGATATTTTACATGTTTCATTGCCATTCTCCCAAATCTTCCCACCCTCTCCCTATCCCACAGAGTCCATAAGACTGTTCTATACATCAGTGTCTCTTTTGCTGTCTCGTACACCGGGTTATTGTTACCATCTTTCTAAATTCCATATATATGCGTTAGTATACTGTATTTATGTTTTTCCTTCTGGCTTACTTCACTCTGTATAATAGGCTCCAGTTTCATCCACCTCATTAGA
>NW_011494836.1:453613-482522 GCF_000754665.1 Bison bison bison | reverse complement strand
CACTGCTTTCTTATCCATTCATCTGCTGATGGACATCTAGGTTGCTTCCATGTCCTGGCTATTATAAACAGTGCTGCGATGAACATTGGGGTACACGTGTCTCTTTCCCTTCTGGTTTCCTCAGTGTGTATGCCCAGCAGTGGGGTTGCTGGATCATAAGGCAGTTCTATTTTCAGTTTTTTAAGGAATCTCCACACTGTTCTCCATAGTGGCTGTACTAGTTTGCATTCCCACCAACAGTGTAAGAGGGTTCCCTTTTCTCCACACCCTCTCCAGCATTTATTATTTGTAGACTTTTGGATCGCAGCCATTCTGACTGGTGTGAAATGGTACCTCATAGTGGTTTTGATTTGCATTTCTCTGATAATGGGTGATGTTGAGCATCTTTTCATGTGTTTGTTAGCCATCTGTATGTCTTCTTTGGAGAAATGTCTATTTAGTTCTTTGGCCCATTTTTTGATTGGGTCGTTTATTTTTCTGGAGTTGAGCTGTAGGAGTTGCTTGTATATTTTTGAGATTAGTTGTTTGTCAGTTGCTTCATTTGCTATTATTTTCTCCCATTCTGAAGGCTGTCTTTTCACCTTGCTAATAGTTTCCTTTGATGTGCAGAAGCTTTTAAGGTTAATTAGGTCCCATTTGTTTATTTTTGCTTTTATTTCCAATATTCTGGGAGGTGGGTCATAGAGGATCCTGCTGTGATGTATGTCGGAGAGTGTTTTGCCTATGTTCTCCTCTAGGAGTTTTATAGTTTCTGGTCTTACGTTTAGATCTTTAATCCATTTTGAGTTTATTTTTGTGTATGGTGTTAGAAAGTGATCCAGTTTCATTCTTTTACAAGTGGTTGACCAGCACATTTTATTAAAATTATCTAATTTTGAAGACTTTGACCTTTTTGAAGACAGGCAATGTCTTATTCATTTTTGTATCTTCAGACTTGAGCATGGTATTTATCAAGCTCAGTATTAAGAGCAAAATCAATGTCGATTGTGTTCCCCAAACTGAAGTTTGGTATGAAATTAAAATTCTATGAAAGTAAGTAATGGGTTAATATCTTTGTTTCCAGTCAAGATCCAAGAAACTGCTAAAAATAAAAGGCAGAAAGTTGGATGCCATTCAAAAATTTTATCCAGCACATCCTTCCTTTTCTCTTCTCCTGGAGATAGGACTGAGTAGTTTACTAAACCCAAAATTGGCTGCCATACTTCCAGTTTTCAGTTGTGAACATTTATTTTGGAAAAAGATGTCTATAGGAAGACACATAAGAGGCAGTTCCTCTCCTCTATCAACAAAGATAGCTTTCTATATCTAATGAACAAAAAACAGTTACAGTGTGTTTTAGTAATATTTTATAAAATTCCAGAATGATACTGTACTTGGTTTTTGCAGAATGGAATTAAGAACCTCAAAACAGCCTCCTTCTATACAGCAGCTCTAATATGATGTAGAAAGTTACCAAGTTTGGAACTTTTGCAAAACCCTTAGAGTTCCCTGCTCTCAGATGTTATAGTACTTTCCCACTGATATTAATTAGAAATTAAATTTGGAATATGAGGAATCTTTAAATTTTCCTTTGCCTAACTTAATCTATTAGCTGTGTTGAGAAAATTTCCTTTGTGCTATATGGCACAGAATGGTATGGCCTAGGGAGGTATTGTTTTACCCATTAGAAATAGTCCATTAAACCAATGCAAATCCATGGCGTTCCCTGGGAGAAAGAGTCAAATTTAAAGAACCTTTGTGGATTGCTTAGATTAAGAGAATCATAAGGGCCATGGTACATCAGAGTTCTTCAAAGCTCTGAATGATGGGTGAAATCATATACAATTTAGTATTACTTTCAGGTCCTGGCATTGCTCTAAGATCACCTCTTCAAGAGGCACCCCTGTCAGTGTCACACACGCTCCAGTTGTCCTTCAAACCAGCTGTGTGTTTACTATGTGTGTATACCAGTTATACTTCTGGTTCCTTTAGCAAACATGCCTGATCCAACTTATTTTCTCCAATCAATCACATCCTGGGATCCAATGTATAAATCCCATATCATATATCTTTGCATAACTGTTCTAAAGAATCTTATTTTATGTACTATTTGTGTTAGAATAGTGAACATTGTCATGTAAGTAAAAAATTTTGCATATAATAATGTGGTAAACCATCCAAGTGTCATATCAACTAAAACACCAAGTAAACCTAAAGAGAAAAAAAAAAAAAAGAAATAAAACCTCTTACACAAAATTGATATAATTCTTCACTTGAAAGAGGACCGATGCGGGTAGAAAACTGGGATTTTAGGGCTACCAAATTTTCTCCAAACTTGTTCCTGTCTTATTTTTCCCCTCTATTTTCTCTTATTGTTTTGTTTAGTTGCTAAGTCATGTCTGACTCTTTATGTTACTGTATGGACTGTAGTCCAACACCATGGACAGTAGACTGCCAGGCTCTTCTGTCCGTGGAATTTCCCAGACAAGAACACTGGAGTGGGTTATCCTTTCCTTCTCTTCTCTTTTTCTTAGGATCCCTCAGATGTGTAACTAGCTTTTTCTTTTTCTTTCCTTTTCTTTTTGTAAACCATGATGATAACTTTGAAACCAAGAAAAAAAAAAAAGGTTAATTTGTGGATAACAGCCTTTGGGGATGTCATATTAAAATACTACTTAAATGTTTATAAAAAAGAATAGAAAATCAGAATGTTTCCTCCACAGGAGAGGAAAAGACATTTTAAGAGATAAGATGATGGGATATATTTTAAAGGAAGTTTAGCAGAGCTTATGTGATTTGCTTTTCACCAACACAGTAACATCTCACTTCACATCTTTTAAAAAATGAGTCCAAAAATACTCTGTTTATAGACAATGATAGCTACTGATGCTGCTATGGCTCAAAAACCTTTTGCCATTTCTCTGCCCCATTTCCCTGGACTTGGGTGTCTTTGCTCCCAACAGCCCACATGGACTATGCTTTATTAGAGAATTTCCCTCCTTCTACTGGAGTCACTTTCTATATGGATGCAGAGAGACCTGGAAGTGAGGGTCTGAGTTTACAGCACTCCACACTAACTTCCCTCAAGACAAACAACACTGAGGTATAATTTGCACTTCAGAGATCCTTTGCAAGATCAGACTGAAGCTAGCCTCTAAGAAAAAGACAACCTGAAATCACTTCCTTGCTTGTTTTCCCCATTCTCCCTGTCTTTATTCTGTTCCTCTCAGTTCCTTACTAGTTTATCCTGGGAACACTTCTTAATTTATCACTTGCATACAGATCCTTTTCTTAAGTCTATTTCTGGGGAATCCAATCCGAGGACAATCTTATGCAAAAATACTCTTGTACAATAATTTTCTTATTTTAGAATTATCCAGTGAATGATCTCTTTGTGAGAGAAAATGCATATAGTCAATGAATTCATTAAATGCATATTTATTGAGAAACTACTAAGTGTAAAGCACTATAGTAAGAACTTTGCACATAGGCAAGAACAAGAGCTCTTCCTGCCTAAATTCTACTGACAGACAGATACAAGCATTAAATGAATGATATACTTAAGAAGATACGTAATTATTTCTATGAAGGATCTATGAAAGCAAACATAGGAGAGGGGTAAAATAGCCTGGACTATCAGAGGAAGTTTCCTTAAAGAAGTAATATTGAAACTGAAACCTAAAAATGACTAGGAGAAAATCACATGAGTAGGATGGGGGGATTTCTCCAAAGTGGAAAACAAAGAGTAAGTCTTAGGAGCAGGACAGAAGGCCAGCATGGCCCTGGTAGAGTGAACATTGGTGTGATGTAAGGCAAGGCAGGTGGGCAGGTGCCAAATCATACATTTCCTCTGGCATATTAAGAATTTCTGTTTTATCCTAAAGGCAATGGGTAACCCTGAAGAATTTTAGGAAAAGTGCATGTGCTTAGTCACTCAGATGTGTCTGACTGTTTGCAACTCCAAGGACCATGGCCAGCCATGATTCTCTATCCATGGAAATTCTCCAGGCAAGATTCTTGGTGTGGGTTGCCATGCCCTCCTCCAGGGAATCTTCCCAACCCAAGGATTGAACCCAGGTCTCCCACACTGCATGCGGATTCTTTACTATCTAAGCCACCAGGGAAGCCAAGGAAGAGAAGGGATATGATCAAAAGATTGCTTTGTTTAGAGGTCCTGGTTTAGTCTAAACTGAAACAAGAGCATAACGTCTTTGGGGGACATCTAGGTACAATCTTCCCTCATAGCTTAGTCAGTATCTGCCTGCAATTCAGGAGACCTGGTTTTGATTCATGGGTTGGGAAGATCCCCTGGAGAAGGAAATGACAACCCACTCCAGCGTTCTTGCCTGAAGAATCCATGGACAGAGGGACAGAGGAACCTGTCTGGCTACAGTCCATGGGGTCACAAGAGTCAGATACGACTTGGTGACTAAACTGCTACTACTAGGTACAATCTTTGGCTCTGATCTTGGCTTTGGCTGATGTTGCCAGAGGATATAGAGAAGTAAATGGTTGGATTCAAAAGACATTTTAACAGTAGCACTGAGTGGACAATTAGTTATAGACAGGAGAAGAGGAAAGTATCAAAAATCATAGTCCCATTTCTGTCACGAACACTTGGGTACATGTTCATGTTATCTAGGAGAATGTCAACCACAGGAAGAAAGCTGCTTTGAAGGCCATAACAGATGCTAAAGGTATTGATTATGTATTCCAATTATATCCAATATAAAAAAACACATATAAGTGAGAAACACCTTTAATCTCTGCATATAAATATAAACACATATGGGAATTTTTTTAGTTTTTGATGAAATATTTAACTTGGTTATGACTTCATTACATCTGTGCTCATTCAAAATATATTTCTATATTCTGCGTATAGTTAGCCACCTAGAAAATGAAAAGTATATGAAGCTTTTCTGAAAAACATTGTAGGAAGAAGAAGGAAGGGAAGGAAAAGTGGGGAGATTTGCAAAGGAAAAGAAGGGAAAACAAAGAAAGAGGAATTAATGGAAAAAAGAATAAAGAAAGAAATAGAAATTGGGAGGAATGGAAGGAAAGAAGAAAAGAAGAAAGGAAGGAGACAAGGATTTTTTTTCCCTATTAATTGTCACTGTCATATTTGACCTTCTACCAAGGTCATTCACCCACCTGTAATGAAGACAAATGTAATGTACTGGATTCTGCCTAGATGATGAAACAAATCCATTTTTTCATTTGACAGTTCAGACTTTTAATTTGGTGTTTCATCTTCAAAAAAGAAAGAAAGGTTGAATTGGGTTTGGTATGCTTGTAAATTTGGATTAAGTTTAGTCTGCTCTATTCTATAAGCAAAATAGCTTATTACTCTTGCAAACTTTAAGATGAGATCAAAGCAATACATTCTATTAACTAGACATTTTCCACTAAAGGTAAGTCATTTCTTGCTCCCAAGAGAATGCCTCAGAATAATTTAGAAAGAAAATTCTCCATGTTGCTCTGTATGAACGAGAAAAATCATACACATAGTGTAAGTACAATAGGAAATCTCTTCCATGTTTCTTGGTCCTGCAGTGTGGATTTTGTAGGGTGATACGTAGAACTCTCCACATGGCATTATAATTGAAACGTTGTATGTTACAAGATTCCGTTTTTCATCTCCCTTCCATAATAGTCACTCTTTAATCTTTTTTTCCCCCCTTCTGTTGCCTCATTTTGCCTTCTCAGAGTATTACACATGCTGAATACCATTATTACTTTTGGTTATTAACTAGGGATGGATTTGGAAAAAGTAATTTTGTGCCAGCTTGATGCAGCAGAATAAGCTGTCAAACATCATAGCTGGTGACAGTGTGCTGTCCTTCTGTGAAGCTGCAGCACAGTGTGTGTTATAGCTGGGAGGTTATAGGTAATCAGAGAGGATTACTGAAGGCAGCTTTATTAAATATCTGTGGAGGTCTACTGTGGCTGCGACCAGATAATATGAGCTTCCAATATGAAAACAGGAAATTATTAATAAACTGGATTGGCTGTTCTGAATGCCCTTGCAAAAGTTTATCTAATTTTACTTTCCAGGGAGATGAATGTCAAGTATTAGATTTATTATTACTTAAGGTGTAGGCCTTTTATACTTTGAAGTGATTCTCTTTTAATTTGTTATATTTCCCTGGATGTTTGATGATATTAACATTGTTTAAACCAGGATGTTTCCATTCTCATTTTCTAGTAAGTAAATTTTGACAGTTCAGAGTAGAGCAGGTTTCATGTATTCTTTCTGATGGTATATGATAAAATATGGCTTACCAGGAGACTTAAATATATAAGTAGGCAAGATGTTTTTCCATGTTGGAATAAAGCATTTTATAAGCTTGTGTCCAATACAGTTCTTTAATCTTTTTTCATGAAAATTTTCAAAAGTGAAAAAAAAAAAGTCAGTTTGTTCTGTCTTTTAAAGGATCCTTTCATTTATGGCAGAAGAAACTGTTGATTTATTTTTGTTTAATTGCAGCACAAAATAATAAGGCATAGCATTTGAAGAACTCCTACAACTGCTTTGATGCACCTTCGTCTATTCAGGAATGTGAGAAAGGCAGCACCTTATGTTTAACACTGTGAAGTTTGACAAGCATTGAAACAAAAAAGGAAGTGTAAATTTTACTAATCAAAACATCTGTACGGTGCAGCCATTTACATTTTCCTATTAAGACATGAGAGAAATGTTAATTTTAGACGACTCTTTTTATGACCTATAATTACTGTCATTAAGAAAGCTCTGGAGACTTACAGGGGGCCTTTGACTGAAATACAGTTTGACATGTTCTATAATTAATGCTGAATTAACGTGCTACATGAAGTGCCTTTGGAAAAAAAAAAAAGGCTTCTTTTTCTCAAAGAGAAGTCAAAGAAATTATATTACAGGCATGCCCACCAGCACAGCTGTATTTCAACATATATTTTCGAGCCTGTGAAAAGCTGACTTCTCAGGTACTTTAAAATGAGTATTAAGACTTTCTTTCGGTTTAGGTAGGATATGTATACAAAGGAAAATGTATTTGTTTCCAAGTTCTTTCTTTCATATTCTAGATGAAAAATTAATACATTAAAGTATTAAAAGATGTTTGCCCCTTGGAAGAAAAGATATGACCAACCTAGACAGCATATTAAAGAACAAAGATATTACTTTGCTGACGAAGGTCCGTCTAGTCAAAGCTATGGTTTTTCCAGTTGTCATGTATGGATGTAAGAGTTGGGCCATAAAGAAAGCTGAGCACTGAAGAATTGATGCTTTTGAACTGTGGTGTTGGAGAAGACTCTTGAGAGTCCCTTGGACTGCAAGGAGATCAAATCAGTCAATCCTGAAGGAAATCAATCCTGAATATTCATTGGAAGGACTGATGCTGAAGCTGAAACTCTGATGCTTTGGCCACCTGATGCAAAGAACTGACTCATTGGAAAGGGCTCTGATGCTGGGAAAGACTGAAGGCAGTAGGAGAAGGGGATGACAGAGGATGAGATGGTTGGATGGCATCACCGACTCAATGGACATGAGTTTGAGCAAGCTCTGGGAGTGGGTGATGGACAGGGTAGCCTGGCGTGCTGCAGCTCGTGAGGTCACAAAGAGTCGGACATAACTGAGTGACTGAACTGAGCTGAACTGAAGTTTGGTCACTTTTGATATACTAAGAACACTGAGAAAACTGAAAAAAGAGAGAAAATTTGATCATAAAATGCACAATTAGTGCTCCTAGTGTAGTAATTCTAATGCTTTCTTACAAGAGTGTTACTGTAATCTTTTTCTAGAATATAAGATACATGAGGGCAGGTGATATTGTCTTTAAATCCTTTACAACTAGAATTTGCATATCTACTGGGTCCTTAAATTTGGTGAATGAACTAAAAGAGTAAGGAATATAATAATACTATTTCAAAAAAATGCTATTTTGATATTTTTAAAGATCTTCTCTACACTACTGTAATATTCAATATGTTTTTGAAGTCCCTGACAAGAAATGTGATATAACATCTTCTGTAGGTGGGGTTTTGTGTTTGTGTGATATGAAAAAAGACAAATGATTTTTCAGAATAAACTTTTAAATGAAAACTGCTCAAATTAATTAAAAAGGAAAATCTAATTTTTGGGTAAAAGCACATTTTGTGGTAGTTCTAATAATTTTACATTAGCCATACTCAAAAAGAGTGAAACTGTAAAATATCCTTGAGGACATTTCCAGAGAGTATCTTAAACAATTTCATTACTAATAATATTTTAAATAAAGATAATTATCAAAATTCCTTGGAATCAAAACTCAACATTATTTTCCTTATAATTTTAATTACACTACTATTAAGATTTTTGTTTAATGTTTATTATATTACAAAGCTGATGTTCTGAGGAAGACTGGAAATAACGTGTCCTCTACCAGAATCCACTTCTAAGTTTACTACACAGAGTCAGCCTCAGGGGACAGTTAATACACAAAGCATTAAAATACTTCTAGGTCAAATTCCTAATATTGACTTTGCTATTGGTTTTCTTGGTGGCTCGGACAGCAAAGAATCTGCCTACAGTGTAGGAGAACTGGGTCAGGAAGATCCCATAGAGAAGGGAATGGCAATGCATGCTGGTATTCCTGCCTAGAGGATTTCCTGTACAGAGAAGCCTGCCTGTCTATAGTCCATGGGGTCACAAAGAATCAGCCATGACTGAGCGATTCACACTTTCACTTCCCTGGTGACTCAGTGGTAAAGAATCTGCCTGCTAATGTAGGAGACATGGGTTTGATCCCTGGGTTGCAAAGATCCCCTAAACAAGGGAATGGCAATCCACTCCAGTATTCCTGCTGGGGAAATCCCATGGACAGGGGAGCCTGGCAGGTTATAGTCCCTGGGGTTGCAAAAGAGTCAGATATGACTTAGCTCATAAACAACAACAACAATTTTTGGTTTGAAAAATTAGATGTCTCAGATTATTTCGTTGTTCGAAAATTTCCCAGAGTAGCTCAGCGCCTGAACTGATTCCTCCTTGCAATAGAAGCAGGACTGGACTAATCTGCTGTCAGTTAAAAAACAAAAAAAATGCATGACACAAAATAAATAAAGAAAAACCAAAACAATAACAAGAACAACAACAAAAAAACCCAAACAAAAGGATATCCAAATAGCCTCAGTAAAGGCAAAAGGGACTCTGACATATTTTAAACCAAAAAAAAAATCTATGATAAACCCCCAAAGGAATCTCTTCTTCAACTCCTGCTTCTGTGTGAGCAAATGTTTGTTTTTATTAAAATTGGCTTAGAAAAAATGTCATAATAAATATGTGTAATCATATTGGACAGAGAGCTATTATTCTCAATCTGGAAAGCACACTCTCATGAGTTCTAAAATAATCTGCATTCAAATGAGATGTGTACATGAAAATACAAGGAAATAGCTTGCATATATACAAAATTAGAAAAGGAAATCAAGATTTGCAAAGTATAGGCAATCAAAATTAAGGAGCATGTAACAATGCTTTTAGATTTAAATTTTACTTATCACTGGGTATTAAAATTGTTCAAGCCTTTGAAGAAAATTTTCCATAAAAGTTTCAATTATTCTTCTTTTGATTGCTATTGTAGTTAAACTCTATATTGTTTGGGGCAAAGGAATATCTAATTTTTCATGTTGGGATATTAATAGGGACCTATAAGATATATTTGAAATGCCCTAATTTATTATTTCCTTCCTCATTTTTTGTCAGAAATTAAGCTCAAATTTTTTTCTTTTTGATCCATCCAGGAAAGAGAGAAGGAAAAATATCACTCCAGTCAGAATGAGCACAGTGAACTGAAGTTAAATACAGTATATTTTATTTTGGTAAGCAGCTTTTGCTACTTCCTTTTGGGAAATAAGAAAATGAAAATAAATAAATAAATAAATGATAGATCCAGTCCTTTCCTGGGCCTCTTTTTTGTATTTCACAAACGTCTCTCATTTGCTTGTGAGCTTCTGGAGGATGAGGGTCATGTTCTGTTCCTTTAAGAATTCTAAATGTAACCTTGGTGTTGATACAGCCCCATCCCAAGTTCTAGGTGAATGCCATTGATACAGACATTAAGTCTGGGAACTAAGTTTCCTTCATATAAGAAATGAGGATACAGCTGGTCTTTGCAAAACTTTGATGTCTTCTCTGAAGAAAATAAACAGATGTAAAAAGTGCAACTGTGGAAAGAATAGAAATACATAATGTTTTCTTCAAAAGGTGAATGATGTATGAATGAATGCCTGTGTGTGTGTGTGTGTGTGTGTGATTGAAGCAACCACTGAATAAATGGTATGTTAAATACATTGCTTGTGGGCTATGATTAAAATAAAAAGTTTCTCTGAAATTGCTGCTACCTCAACAATAAAAATCCTAAAGTGTTTTCAAGTGCCAAATTAGAGTCTCTACTTAGCAATTAGAATATATCCAGTCCAATATATTCATCAACATTTTATTTTTAGTCAAGTTAAAAGCTTATTACCTCTTTAAACCATGATAAGGTTGTAACTGGGGGTGTCTTTCTAGAAGGAGAGTGTTCAATGATGTCAGCTCTCCCCATTCATTTCCTCCCTTTCCCATGGCAGCAATGAGGTAGGAGAAGGCTGGAGAGGTCGGGGATAGAACTGAAGTTTTTATTTTCTAGATGACTTCACACTTCCAGACCTTGAAGTTGATTAAGGTGACCTTTGTCCTTTTTGAGGGCATTTGTGGAAAATTCAGAGTCCATCACCAGAGGATACATTTGAAGCCCTCTTGACTCTAATCCAGTGTCACTCCTGAACGACTTTGCAGTCCCTGTGTGGCCCAGGCTCTCTTCTTAGGTGGGGCACAATGATGGTGTGCAGGTCTATTAATGCTGCCATTCTGGCCTACTGCTTTCCCAAGGGTGAGTCAGGCACCATCCTTTCTCCCTGGCCCCACTTAGGTTTAGTGGGCCCAGAGCAGATTCTTTCCAGGGGCCTGTGAATGCCCTTTCACAAAACTTAAGGTAAAGGATGTGGAGCCTTCAGCCCTCTCTACTTTGGAGAAGGTGATGGCTTCATTTGTCAGTTTCTCTCCAAAGATGTGGCTTTACAACTCTCTCTCAAGTACTGTGGTGTGGTGGTTTAGTCACTAAGTCATGTCCGACTCTTTGCACCCCCATGACTGTAGCCTGCCAGGCTCCTCTGCCCGTGAGATTTCTCAGGCGAGAATACTGGCGGGAGTTGCCATTTCCTTCTCCAGGGGATCTTTCCAACCCAGGGATCGAATCCTTGTCTCTTATGTCTCCTGCATTGACAGGTGGGTTCCTAAGCGCTAGTGCCACCAGGGAAGCCCTCTTCCAACTATAATCCTTCCTTATTTCCCTGATATGACCCACGGTCCCACAGTTGCAAAACTCATCATTTGTCCCTATAGTAAATTGTGCATTTCAAACCGTCTACATTTTTTTGTTTTCTCTACAACGTCTCCCATTTTCTTATGTTACAACTTCATTGAAAGAGATGTGCATGCATGCTAAGTCCCTTCAGTCATGCCTGATTTTTTGTGACTCTGTGGACTGTAGTCGGCCAGGCTTTTCTGCCCACAGGATTCTCCAAGCCAGAATACTGGAGTAGGTTGCAAGAGAGGTGAGAGGAAGACAATTAAGTTGGTAAGTATTTGGAAGAGAGAATGAAATATTTGGCTATGTTTCTAAACAGTGAAACTATTTCATCAAATAAAATCTGACTTTTGTTCAAAAAAGGAAAGGAGAATTGTATTCATTGAAGTTGGAAAGTTTGATTGGTGAATCTCCTTCCTTCTCTCTCCAATTCTCTGCCCTTGAAACAACTCTTTCTACAGAAACCACTGGATATGAGAGTATATGTGGAAAGACCTCTCTCTCCTAAAGGCCATATATGATTCAGGACAAATAGAAGGTTTATTCTAAGGAAGACTAAAAATCAGACAAATGTTGAGGAGAGACTAAAGAGTATGAAAACAATTAGGAAACAATAAAGTGACCCCAGAAAAGGCAGAAAGAAAGTATATAAAGGGGCATTAATAGTGATTTAGTTAGCTTGTTAGGTAGGTAGCTGTTAGAAGAGCAAAATAACACAAGCTTTTTCTTGTATTTCTTTTGTTTCTTCTTCTTGAGGAGTAGCAGCATGGTTTATGGCTATATCTTTGTAGCTCCAAAGGCATGTCTTACTCTTCTTCCCCCTTTGTCTCCATGGAGATGTTTACTTTCAATGTAATTCTATTAACACGTTACATGTTAGCAGAGAATTTAATGCAGATTTTGAGAAGTGATAGATTCATAATGGGATCCAGTTACTAAAATTTGACCACATCATCTCCTCTATCTTCAAACATGCTGCCAATTTTCATTCTTTTGCTTTTTAATGAAAAATAATTACTGAAGAATATCATTATTTCTTCTGTAAGAATGAGGCTTGGAAGATTATAGGGATTTTTCAAATAATAACAGCTCTTGGGCTCTGACTTTATTTCCATATCTCATAAATCTAAATGTACCATTTTTGTTAGCTATTTTTTTCTTTTTTAACAAAGGTATATATGTGAACTCAATATTTGGAATATGATTCCAAAATTTTATGTGTATTTCACATCAACTGCATCTTTTTTCCCTTTTATCTTTTGACCACTTCTCCCATTTCCACATCCCCCACCTTCTCCCTGAGGCAACCATCTTTATTTCTGTATATTAGGTTATTTTTTATTTTCCCTTCTTTCTTTTAATTTTCTTTGTAAAAAAGATTCCATGTACAAGACAGTGCATATGGTTATTTGTCTTTCTCTGTCAGACTAACTTCACTTAGCATAATGCCCCCTGCCCTCAATTGTTGTCCACACGTCTGTTTCCTATGTCTGGATCTCTATTCCTACAGTTTTCAATATCTGAGTCTATGACTTAGTCCTGTTGGTTTCAAAGCTGAAATGTCCATATACCAGAAAAACTACCATTCAACTACTAAGTATCCATATGTCTGAACTTGAATGCTTTTTCTTTGTCTCAACACCCCTGAGTACCAATCTCCACAAAAAAAGTAAAGGGATAAATAAACCTGCAAACATACTAAAGAAATCATCATTTTCTAGTGCTGTATTTCATTTGTCTTCAGATGACACTTCAGTTCACCCAGTGCTATTAGCAGGTAGCATGAGACTTATCTCTGACTACTTCCTCCCTCTAATTAAATGAGTACTTTTCCTGAATACTTCAGAGTGCCTACCAGTGCCTAACATTTGTCAGTGCCTTCATTTTTAGATAAAGTTTAAGATCCTCAGCATGCCAAACTGATCCTTCATGATCCAATCTTGGTTAACTCATGCAGCATCATCTTTCATCATTTTTTTCTACATTATAATTTGTTTTCTAGTAGTAATGAACAAACTGTTAATTCCCCAGACTTATGCTAATAGTACCGGAATCTGTGTCTTGAGTGTCTTGGTTCCTTATCTGTCCAGAAACTATTGATTTTACTTTTAAAGCATGATCGAGCTTTAAAAAATTTTCTTTAATGACGCTTTATCCTAGTTCAATAGCTAACAAATCCCTAAAATTGCTACAAATGTAGGTAGAGGTCTGTTTACCTACAGATATTATTACATCTCAAGTAACATTTTCCCATTCTATTGTTTTCCATTTTTCTTTGCATTGCTCCCTGAGGAAGGCTTTCTTATCTCTCCTTGCTATTCTTTGGAACTCTGCATTCAAATGGGTATATCTTTCCTTTTCTCCTTTGCTTTTTGCTTCCTTTTTTTTTCACAGCTATTTGTAAGGCCTCCTCAGACAGCCATTTTGCTTTTTTGCATTTCTTTTTCTTGGGGATGGTCTTGATTCCTGTCTCCTGTACAATATCATGAACCTTCGTCCATAGTTCATCAGGCACTCTGTCTATCAGATCTAGTCCCTTAACTATTTCTCACTTTGACTGTATAATCGTAAGGGATTTGATGTAGGTCATACCTGAATGGTCTAGTGGTTTTCCCTACTTTCTTCAATTTAAGTCTGAATTTGGCAATAAGGAGTTCATGATCTGAGCCAGTCAGCTTCTGATCTTGTTTTTGCTGACTATATAGAGCTTCTCCATCTTTGGCTGCAAATAATATAATCAATCTGATATCGGTGTTGACCATCTGGTGATGTCCATGTGTAGAGTCTTCTCTTGTGTTGTTGGAAGAGGGTATTTGCTATGACCAGTGCGTTCTCTTGGCAGAACTCTGTTAGTCTTTGCCCTGCTTCATTCTGTAGTCTAAGTCCAAAATTGCCTGTTACTCCAGGTATTTCTTGACTTCCTACTTTTGCATTCCAGTCCCCTATAATGAAAAGGATATCTTTTTTGAATGTTAGTTCTAGAAGGTCTTGTAGGTCTTCACAGAACTGTTCAACTTCAGCTTCTTCAGCATTACTGGTTGGGGCATAGGCTTGATTACCATGATATTGAATGGTTTGCCTTGGAAATGAACAGAGATCATTCTGTCATTTTTGAGATTGCATCCAAGTACTGCATTTTGGGTGTTAGTTCTAAAAGGTCTTGTAGTTCTTCATAGAACCATTCAACTTCAGCTTCTTCAGCATTACTGGTTGGGGCATAGAATTGCATTACTGTGATATTGAATGGTTTGCCATGGAAACGAACAGAGACCATTCTGTCATCTTTGAGATTGTATCTAAGTACTGCATTTCGGACTCTTTTGTTGACCATGATGGCTACTCCATTTCTTCTAAGGGATTCCTGCCCACAGTAGTATATATAATGGTCATCTGAGTTCAATTCACCCATTCCAGTCCATTTTAGTTCTCTGATTCCTAGAATGTCGATGTTCACACTTGCCATCTCCTGTTTGACCACTTCCAATCTGCCTTGATTCATGGACCTAACATTTCAGGTTCCTATGCAATATTGCTCTTTACAGCATCGGACCTTGCTTCTATCACCAGTCACACCCACAACTGAGTATTGTTTTTGCTTTGGCTCCATCCCTTCATTCTTTCTGGAGTTATTTCTCCACTGATCTCCAGAAGCATATGGGGCATCTACCGACCTGGGGAGCTCTTCTTTCAGTATCCTATCATTTTGCCTTTTTCTAATGTTCATGGGGTTCTCAAGGCAAGAATACTGAAGTGTTTGCCATTCCCTTCTCCGGTGGACCACATTCTGTCAGACCTCTCCACCATGACCCACCTGTCTTGAGTTGCCCCACATGGCATGGCTTAGTTTAATTGAGTTAGACAAGGCTGTGGTCATGTGATCAGGTTGACTAGTTTTCTGTGATTATGGTTTCAGTGTGTCTGCCCTCTGATGCCCTTTAGCAACACTTACCATCTTACTTGGGTTTCTCTTACATTGGACATGAGGTATCTCTTCAGGGCTGTTCCAGCAAAGAACAGCTGCTGCTCCTTACCTTGAATGAGGGGTATCTCCTCATGGTGCTCCTCCTGACCTTGAAAGTGGAGTAGCTCCTCTCGGCCCTCCTGCACCCATGCAGCTGCTGCTCCTTGGACATGGGGTTGCTCCTATTGGCTGCTCCCTGACCTCTGGTGTGGGTTAGCTCCCCTCTGTCCCTGCCCCTATCAATAATCTCAGATATGCAGATGACGCCACCCTTATGGCAGAAAGTGAAGAGGGACTAAAAAACCTCTTGACGAAAGTGGAAGAGGAGACTGAAAAAGTTAGCTTAAAGCTCAACATTCAGAAAACTAAGATTGTGGCATCTGGTCCCATCACTTCATGGCAAATAGATAGGGAAACAGTGGACACAGTGTCAGACTTTATTTTGGGGGGCTCCAAAATCACTGCAGATGGTGATTGCAGCTGTGAAATTTAAAGACTCTTACTCCTACCTTGCCAACAAAGGTCCGTCTAGTCAAGGCTATGGTTTTTCCTGTGGTCATGTATGGATGTGAGAGTTGGACTGTGAAGAAAGCTGAGCACTAAAGAATTGATTCTTTTGAGCTGTGGTGTTGGAGAAGACTCTTGAGAGTCCCTTGGACTGCAAGGAGATCCAACCAGTCCATTCTGAAAGAGATCAGCCCTGGGATTTCTTTGGAAGGAATGATGCTAAAGCTGAAATTCCAGTACTTTGGCCACCTCATGCGAAGAGTTGACTCATTGGAAAAGACTCTGATGCTGGGAGGGATTGGGGGCAGGAGAAGAAGGGGATGACAGAGGATGAGATGGCTGGATGGCATCACTGACTCGATGGACGTGAGTCTGAGTGAACTCTGGGAGTTGGTGGTGGACAAGGAGGCCTGGCGTGCTGCGATTCATGGGGTCTCAAAGAGTCAGACACGACTGAGCAACTGAACTGAACTGAACTGCATTTTGGACTCTCTTGTTGACTATGATCGCTACTCCATTTCTTCTAAGGGATCCTGGCCCACAGTAGTAGATATAATGGTCATCTGAGTTAAAGTCACCCATTCCACTCCATCTTAGTTCACTGACTCCTAAAATGTCGATGTTCACTCTTGTCACCTCCTGTTTGACCATGTCTAATTTGCCTTAATTCATGTACCTAACATTCCAGGTTCCTATGCAATATTGCTCTTTACAGCATCGGACCTTGCTTCTATCACCAGTCACACCCACAGCTGGGTGTTGTTTTTGCTTTGGCTCCATCCCTTCATTCTTTCTGGAGTTATTTCTCCACTGATCTCCAGTAGCATATTGGGCACCTACTGACCTGGGGAGTTCCTCTTTCAGTGTCCTATGTTTTTGCCTTTTAATACTGTTCTCAAGGCAAGAATAATGAAGTGGTTTGCCATTCCCTTCTCCAGTGGACCACATTCTGTCAGCAATACGTGAACCACTAACGTCCACATATTAAGCCGGTTTTAGAAAAGGCAAAGGAAACAAAGATCAAATTGCCAACATCTGCTGGATCATCAAAAAAAATCAAAAGAGTTCCAGAAAAATATATATTTCTGCTTTATTGACTATGCCAAAACCTTTGACTGTGTGGATCACAATAAACTGTGGAAAAATCTGAAAGTGATGGGAATACCAGACCACCTGACCTGCCTCTTGAGAAACCTGTATGCAGGTTAGGAAGCAACAGTTAGAAATGGACATGGAACAACAGACTGGTTCCAAATAGGAAAAGGAGTATATCAAGGCTGTATATTGTCACCCTGCTTATTTAACTTCTATGCAGAGTACATCATGAGAAACGCTGGGCTGGAGGAAGCACAAGCTGGAATCAGGATTACCAGGAGAAATATCAATAACCTCAGATATGCAGATGACACCACCCTTATGGCAGAAAGTGAAGAATAACTAAAGAGCCTCTTGGTGAAAGTGAAAGAGGAGAGTGAAAAAGTTGGCTTAAAGCTCAACATTCAGAAAACAAAGATCATGGCATCTGGTCCCATCACTTCATGGCAAATAGATGGGGAAACAGTGGAAACAGTGTCAGACTTTATTCTTTTGGGCTCCAAAACCACTGCAGATGGTGATTGCAGCCATGAAATTAAGAGACCCTTACTTCTTGGAAATAAAGTTATGACCAACCTGGACAGCATATTAAAAAGCAGAGACATTACTTTGTCAACAAAGGTCCTTCTAGTCAAGGCTATGGTTTTTCCAGTGGTCATGTATGGATGTGAGGTTTGGACTATAAAGAAAGCTGAGTGCCGAAGAATTGATGCTTTTGAACTGTGGTGTTGAAGAAGAATCTTGAGAGTCCCTTGGACTGCAAGGAAGTCCAAGCAGTCTATCCTAAAGGAGATCAGTCCTGGGTGTTCATTGGAAGGACTGATGTTGAAGCTGAAACTCCAATACTTTGGCCACCTCATGTGAAGAGCTGACTCATTTGAAAAGACCCTGATTCACGGAAAGATTGAGGGCTGTGGAGAAGGGGACTTCAGGGAATGAGATGGTTAGATGGCATCACTGATTCAATGTACATGGATTTGGGTAAACTCCGGGAGTTGGTGATGGACAGGGAAGCCTGGCATGCTTTGTTTCATGGGTTTGCAAGGAGTCGGACACGACTGAGCAACTGAACTGAAAGTAACATTTTAGTAATATAGAGAATTATAATGTGATCGACATGTGTAATTTTAAAATTTCTAGAATTTCTGTTAAGAAAAAGGGAAAAATAAAACAGATGAACTTAATTTTAGTAATATATGCAATCATATCAAAAGCTTATTATTTCAAAATAAAATTATTTTTTAAAAGTTATACTAAGTCTTTTTAAAATCTGGTGTATATTTTACACTTACAGTATATTTCCATTTGAGTTACTTAAACTTAACTGCTTGGCCTTCCTCAGTGTCTCAGTGGTAAAGAATCTGCCTGTAATGCAGGACATGCATGAGATACTGGTTCGATCACTGGGTTGGGAAGATCCCCTGGAGGAGGGCATGACAGCCCTTTTGTATTCTTTCCTGGAGAAACCCATGGACAGAGGAGCCTGGCAGGCTACAGTCCATAGGGTTACAAAGAGTTGGACATGACTGAAGCTACTGAGCACTCACACACAAGCAAACTTTAGTGCTTAGTAGGTATGTATGGCTAGTGACTCATTGGATGACTGACCAAGTTCATCCAATGAGCTAGGCTGTATTTTTACATTTAAATTGATGAAAATAATAATAAGATTAATAATATTTATTGACATGATATGAAATGTCAATTTCAGTGTTCTTAATAAAGATTCATTGGACTATAACAATGCTTATGCATTTATATTCTCTGTAGCAAATTCCATGCTAAAAATTGACAGTGAATTAGCTTTGAGAAACTATGTGGCCCCCCAGAGTTTAAGATACTTACTACCTGGCCCTTTGCAGAAAAAGTGTATTTCTCTGTTTTTTAGTGGTCCTTTTGGTTAGGGCCATGTATTACTTATTTTAGTTTGCACTCAACACATAGCTGACACACAATGTAGACTCTATGTTTTCAAAATAGTATATATTTTATGCATTCAATTTACAAGCCCTTATTGAACAACCATAATCCTAAAACTCAATCTAACTAGAAACTGTATCTTGGAATTCTTCTAGCCCAGAACATGTGTCACCAGAATAATATTTCCCACTCTTTGAGACTCTTTCCAGCTCTTTGCCACCCCATGGACTATACAGTCTATGGAAATCTCTAGGCCAGAGTTGGTAGTCTTTCCCTTCTCCAGGGATCTTCCCAACCCAGGGATCAAACCCAGGTCTCCTGCATTGCAGGTAGAGTCTTTACCAGCTGAGCTATCAGGGAAGCCCAGAATAATAATAAAACATTGTCAAAAAAAGAATTCTCAATTCCGATATCTGCATCCAAACTTCAAGTCTTCCTCATCTGCCATCTGGAGCAATTTACTTACCTTCTGTAATTCTTCGTTTTAATATCTTTAAAATGGGTCAAAATAATGCTAACTCATAGGGCTGTGCAATGATTAAATGAGATGATGCATATAATAACAGTATAGTGAGTGAAATCTGGTAAGTATTCAATAAATATTAGATATTTTTAGTACATATATCTAAAGTTTCTTAACCTAAAAGTGTATTCCTTTCAGTAGCTTTTAGTGTCTGCTTTTCAATGAAATGATATTTTAATTAATGGAGTTCATAAAACTGTAAATATTTATCCATTTCATCAAATATTAGCATAACTATGTAGATAAGTTATAAGTAATTTGAACACTGAAATATATTACTGAAATATTATAATTAAACATCTTTTAAATGTATATAAATGGAAATGAAGAATAATTTCAAAGGAGAAATGGGGTTAATCCATAAGAAACATGAAAGAAGTATTACTTAGAAAGTTTTAAGGATTTTAGAATGAGGAACATACATTTTAGTAATATACTATATAGCTCTATACTAGGCCCATAAAATATTTTTTAAATAAGAATTTAAAAGTTAATAAGCAATGTGTAAATGTTACAAATTATGATTTTTCATATTATAAAATTATTCAAATCAAATGGCTCCATTTATTTCCCTTGTTGACTTGTTAACATAGCTAAAAATAATTACTTGGACAGTTATGTTTAATTTAGGTTTTATGACTCCTTGGAGTGAAGAGAGGAAGAGTGTTGTAATATTCTGGACATGGAGAATCATTTGCTATGGTAAACTGGATAAATGTTTGTGCTGCCTCACGGGAGTGGAAGAGAAAAGAGTAGCTGCTTCTATTCTGCTGAGACACCAAAGTCTCCATATTCTTTCAAAATCAGTGGCCTTAGAGGGATCGTGAATTGCTGAGGTAGAACAATCCTTACTCTTCTTTATCTCTCATCTACTGCCTTTGAAATCAGCTAGAGCTGTGTATTTGGAAGCAGCACAAAGGGTACGACTAGAAATAAAATTATGGCCTAGGATTTGTGATGCTCAAGTGATTCAGACTCATTTCTCCAATAGCAGCAGTACTGAAATATGCTAGACTTATCACTGATATATGGCAGTTCATAGTGTTCTAATTCATTTCACAGAAGTAATCCTGCCCAGCCCTACCATTACTCTTTTAAATAGAACTTACACTTGGTTCCATTTGAAATAATTCATCATTAAGCTCAGAATACCTAAGTCCATCAAATTATGCAGATACAGAAAGTGTCCAGACCTTCTTTGTGGACAAAATCACAGTGGTTAAAAACTCCTCTGATATGTAATGCTCAACTGTGATATAAAATGAACTTCCAGCATGCCAAAGCTTTTTCTTCCTTCAAGTAGTTTCTAAAATTCTGCATATTTGTTTCCCAGTGACTAAAAATGGGAATAAGCAAGTCCCTTAGCTTCTGTATTCAGCATGCAACAAAATTCGCTTATTTTTTTCTTATGTGTAAGACTGACATTTTAACAATAGTCTCTTAACATCTTCTTTATTGTATGAATCCACTGCATAGGTTAGTATTGTGTACTTTAGAGACAACATGTCTGTGCTAATTAATTTTATTACATTAATATATATTAATTTTGATTTGTATTATTGGTTCTTCAGCATCAATTATGCAGATTTTATTTTACCATTTCACCAAAGAAAGAAATGAAATGTATCCCATGTGTTAGAAAAAATACTTATATGAGTAATCTAGAAAATAATTATCACTATGTAGTATTTCACGGTGCAATGTTACAGATTATTACTGAAATCACTATGTTAACTTTGCTTTTTTTTTCCTTTTAATTTGTAACCCTGTTGTCCACTTTGCTGGATTTATTTTATGGATCACAAATAGACCTAATTTCTTAAACATTTATTGCTGTAAAAGACCACTTAACAACAATAACAAAATAATTATACTGTCTTTAGATTCGTAGGATTTAGGGATTTTCTTCTTAAAAAAACCAATCAGATAGATTTAAATAAAAGAAGCCAACCATTTAAGAAGAGAAATAACATAAAGTGCCCAAACTTCAACTTCCTGTTACTTATAAATACATAATGTCTTATGTTTGTAAACAAGTTCAGATAAAAAAATACTCTAGTTTTTTTTTCAAAGCTATCACACCATGGAACTAATATTTTATTAAAGTGTATAATTATTAATCAGTTTCAATTCAAAACATAGCAATTCTTTGGTTTCTGCACACTCTAGTTACACATTGAGTAGTCTCTTATTTTAAGTCAAACTCCTATCACTAATCATGGAGGAACAAAGATGTGTCCAAATTTTGAAGGAACATGGGTGTCCCAAAGCTCAGATAATGAATTTTAGCTCTCTCTGGAGAAAAGACTTTCCTGTATGTAGTCTGGCAATATTCCAAGATTTCTTTTTAAAAGTAACTCCATATGTGTACTGAAAATAAGCTAGTGATGTTTTAAATCAACTGGAAAGAGAGGCTGTTCTTTTCAATATTTTTTTCCTAAGCATAACTTTGAAGTGCAGCATTTGGGGATTATGAAGGTTTGGGTTACCTGCTGAATGAAGGCATGGAAAATTATTTGAAAGTACCTTCCTTTTTTTGAAACAGTCCTTTAAACTTATGAAATATCACCTGTGGTTAAGAAAAAAGTATGCAATTGAAAGCATTTTTTTCAACCTAAAGACAAAGAGTTAATTTTAAATTGTGATTATATTTTCCAAATTTTCTATGGCTGCAAGATCACAATCAAAAGTTTGTGGTTCACTTATTTTAGAGGTAGGAGATGATGGGGACAAGTGAATGTTATTAAATTAGAGAAAATATGGATAAATTTATAATGAGTTAGGTACTGTGAGCAAAACTGAAGCAAAGACCACAGCTTACTATGCTCTAATGATTGTCTCATAGCAGGATTTTAAGTGATTTCATTCTCAAATAAATTCAACTTGCATCTATTTCTCAGTAATGTGTTCTAAATTTATGTAAAGCATTTAAATATTTGAAATATATGTATATGTACATATAGTTCATTTTGTATTACTTCTGGCTAGCAAAAAGTTGGTACATTGCCAGATTTGTATATCATGTGTATATATGTATTTGAATAAGAATTCTTCAGAAAGTAAAGGAATTGTAATAATATATGTCTTATTTACATCATAAAAGATATCCTTTGCCTAATGTGTCACAGACATAGTTGATGGAGTTGGATATTGTCTAACAGCCTTTTGAAAAGATATGAATGGTTCTGTAGTTAAATATTTATTTTAACACACAAAATTTGTTTTTCACTATATCCAAAAAGGAAGATGGTGGCATCTTTTTTATTTTACTAGCTATATAAATTGATAAAAAAGTAACCAAAAAAGCAACCTGATACTTCTTAAATGGAAATTGTGTTAAAAATCATGTTTTAGAGATACTGTAAAGCTATCTCTTCAGAAACTCATTTTTAAAGTATTTCAACATTTATAATTGGCAAATAATTTTTAATTTATATATTTAAACAATGTGACATAGTGCATAACTTATGTTAAAACTAACATTCACTAGATATATTTTTCATAAAATTAAGAAATACTGAATGTATCTTTCATGTAATTGGTGCTGTGCTAAGAGCTAAGGAATCAACCAAATATGTTGTTGCTGTGTTCAATTACTAAGTCATGTCTGACTCTTTGAAACCAATGAACTGCAACACATTGGTTATATTGCATATTATCTATTGATTAGTGTTAAGGAGAAAAAGATATTGCAGAAAAGGGAAGTAGAATATTCTGGGTGTGTTTCATGGAAAGATTATTGAAATTTTTGATAGAAAGGCTGAAAATCACCTCTGAAGTAGCTTTTGAATGAAGACCTAAGTTGAACTTCAAAGTAGATATTGTATATGTCTGGAAGAAGTGTACTACCTCAAGGTATACATAGGGGAAGTTTCTTGTATTTTACAAACAGAGAAGATGGCAATATGGCTGTAGAAAGGCAGAGAAATATGTAGCAGAAGAAGTCTGAAAAGTAATAGAGTCATGATCAAATAGGATCTTGAATGTCATGCAAAGACTGGATTTTAACTAGGGTAGTTGGAGGATCCTAAGAACATGAATAACATAATGTGAATTATGTGTTAGTAGACCACAACAATTTTGAGAATAGACTATTAGCTGGCAAAGATGGAGGCAACAAGATAATTTAGAAATCCATCGCAACAATCAGGGGAGAGATGTTTTCCTTAGCAGTGGATTGTGACAGTGGTGAAGGTGAAGATAATAAAATGTGGTTGAATATTAAACCTATGGTATTTTGAAAATAGAGACAGCAGGGCTTGCTGATTAATTTCATGTGGGATACAAGAAAATAAGAAGAGTTAATAACAGCAAAGGCCGAGGTTGGAAGGTTGGGGTTCTCACTGACTGTGATGAAGAAGACTGTTGAAAGGAGTGGGTTTGGGGAGAACAAGTCTGATATTTGGATGATAAAGTCCAAGATGCTAGTAGACGTTCAGGTTGATAGTACAATAGTTTATTATTTATATAAGTCTGGAGCTTATTTGGAAGCCTAGAGTTGAGATATAAATTTAGGAGTCATTAGCGGAGAAGGCAATGGCACCCCGCTCCAGTACTTTTGCCTTGAAAATCCCATGGACGGAGAAGCCTGGTAGGCTGCAGTCCATGGGGTCGCTAGAGTCGGACACGACTGAGCAACTTCACTTTCACTTTTCACTTTCATGCATTGAAGGAAATGGCAACCCACTCCAGTGTTCTTGCCTAGAGAATCCCAGGGACGGGCAAGCCTGGTGGGCTGCCGTCTATGGGGTCGCAGAGTTGGACACGACTGAAGCGACTTAGCAGCAGTAGCAGCAGCAGCATGTTGTTGGCTTCCCTGGTGGCTCAGAGGGTAAAGCGTCTGCCTGCAACGGAGACCCGGGATTGATCCCTGAGTCAGGAAGATCCCCTGGAGAAGGAAATGGCAACCCACTCCAGTACTCATGCCTGGAAAATCCCATGGACAGAGGAGCCTGGTAGGCTACAGTCCATAGGGTCGCAAAGAGTCGGACTCAACTGAGTGACTTCACTTACTTAGCATGTTGTTGTTGTTGTTTAGCTGCTACGTAGTGTCTCTTTGAGACCTTATGGACTGTAGCCTGCCAGACTCCTCTGTCCATGGGATTTCCTGGGCAAGAATACTGGAGTAGGCAACCATCTAGGGTGTCTTCCCGACCCAGGGACCGAACCTGGGTCTCCTCATTGGCAAGCAGATTCTTTTACCTCTGAGCCACCAGGGAAGCCCAAATTCAAAGCACATTAGATTGTATTAAAACAGTTACCCTGGATGAGTATACCCAGTGTGTCTAGATAAAGATAAATATCCAATTTCTTATTACAAAGTTAAATATAATTCTTTATTACTTTTTATTTTTATATTTTTCAGACTCATCTATATAAAAAAGCTTAATAGAAAAAACTGGAAAATGCAATATCAAGAAAAAAACAACTAGATATTGACACATAAAAAGGAGAGCTGGCAGAATCACCACAACTACCCTGTAGAATGTTGTATTATTATGTATTGGTTTTGAAAATGTATATGCCTTATGATACAAAATTCACATTTACAGTGTATACTGGGGAAATATTATAAAGAATATTTATTATATGTGCCCTAAAGACATACAACTATTTTATTGCAATATTTCAAATCAACATCTATCAGAAGAGAAATGGGAGACTGACTGAGGAATGAAATATTACATAGCTGTCAAAAATAGATACTCCAGAACAATTTTTATATACATGAGTCCAACTTTGATTGGACTCACAGACCTAATACTGAGTAAACAAAACAAATGCAGAACACTTTATACTTTATAGTTATGAAATAATAGTATTTCAATTAAAAATCATAAATATTGTACATACGTAGATCTCTGCTATGATAATGTTTGTACTAAATATAAAAACATGAATAGCCTCAAATTTAATCATAATTATTGCTTATAGAGTAGGAGAAGGGGAACATGGATAATTATAATATTATCTGTAGTTGATGTACTATCAAACATATAATATTATCGGATACAACTATAACAAAAATGTTTTTCTTAGTTGTGTTATCCTATTTTTTCTACATATTTTTGTATCGTTTTAAACAGAAGATCTGATGGTTTTGTGTGTGTGTGAAAATTGTATTAGGAACACTTCCAGAAATTGAGTCATCATGCTATAGAGTTGGATTGCTGCTAGAACTATTAAATAAATTGAAAAATATTTGGCTCTTAGTAAAGAATTTTGCCAAATTCTATTATTAACTTCTCTCAATGTATGTATCTGCATTTTCCTTCCACTGGTTTCTAGTAGTCAAATATAAATTCATAGCATCACACAGCCCAAAATGAAAAGGGAGGAAAGAGTCTACATCTTAAAAGAAAAATCCCAGCCCTGACACAACTCAGTTTAAAAATTGAAATAGACATCATGGGGAGAAAATTCCCAAACAGCAGATGTTGTGGTTCACTTTTCAATTGTTGATATTAAACAAGAACACCTCTGAGATTTCACATCCTGTGTTTATAGATTGTAGTTAAAATGGTAAAGTGGTATATTCTGGTACTTTTAAATATTTTATGATATAAGGAATTTATGATGAAGAATCATTTTGCTCACAAAATGTTAGATTTCCTCTAACATTCTGTTTTAACTTGGAAGGAAACTATACCTATAATCTATACTGAATGGATTGGAAACAATGAACAGATAGTGATATAAAATGATTTTGTACAAAGTAAATGTTTTCATTTTCAGATAGGTAAATGTTCAACACAACATGGAATATGATTATCTTTTAATATTGTATCTACAAGGATTAGCTAAACATAAAGAATAATGAAATTGATAAATTAATATGTAAAATCATTCAATTTAGTAGTTTGAAATAAATATGAGAAAATACTCTCTATTACAAACATAGATCATTACTAATACTGATATAAAGTATTCTCTTTTTAAATTGATAAGGCAGAAGAAAGTAAAGCTTGCCAAGTTACACGTTAATCTTCTATTAGATCTAATTAGGTTTACATTCTAGACGTTTTAAAAGTTACATGAAGAAAAACTGTTTTCTACAGTTTCTATTTTTAATTCTTTATAACCATTTTCACAGCCTTGCTATTAATTACAAGGGCATGAGGAAATAAAGTTATCTTTTGGAATGAGTTTTCTTTGACTTGAAAAGAAAAAAAAAAACACAATGAACCTGCCAAGCATATTCAGATCAGATCAGTGGCTCAGTGGTGTTTGACTCTTGTGACCCCATGAATCGCAGCACGCCAGGCCTCCCTGTCCATCACCAACTCCCGGAGTTCACTCAGACTCACGTCCATCGAGTCAGTGATGCCATCCAGCCATCTCATCCTCTGGCGTCCCCTTCTCCTCCTGCCCCCAATCCCTCCCAGCATCAGAGTCTTTTCCAATGAGTCAACTCTTCGCATGAGGTGGCCAAAGTACTGGACTTTCAGCTTTAGCATCATTCCTTCCAAAGAAATCCCAGGGCTGATCTCCTTCAAAATGGACTGGTTGGATCTCCTTGCAGTCCAAGGGACTTTCAAGAGTCTTCTCCAACACCACAGTTCAAAAGCATCAATTCTTAGGCGCTCAGCCTTCTTCACAGTCCAACTCTGACATCCATACATGACCACTGGAAAAACCATAGCCTTGACTAGATGAACCTTTGCTGGCAAATTAATGTCTCTGCTTTTCAATATGCTATCTAGGTTGGTCATAACTTTCCTTCCAAGGAGTAAGCGTCTTTTAATTTCATAGCTGCAGTCACCATCTGCAGTGATTTTGGAGCCCAGAAAAATAAAGTCTGACACTGTTTCCGCTGTTTCCCCATCTATTTTTCATGAAGTGATGAGACCGGATGCCATGATCTTCGTTTTCTGAATGTTGAGCTTTAAGCCAACTTTCTCATTCTCCACTTTCACTTTCATCAAGAGGCTTTTGAGTTCCTTTTCACTTTCTGCTATAAGGGTGGTGTCATCTGCATATCTGAGGTTATTGATATTTCTCCTGGCAATCTTGATTCCAGCTTGTGCTTCTTCCAGTCCAGTGTTTCTCATGATGTACTCTGCATAGAAGTTAAATAAGCAGGGTGACAATATACAGCCTTGATGTACTCCTTTTCCTATTTGCAACCAGTCTGTTGTTCCATGTCCAGTTCTAACTGTTGCTTCCTGACCTGAATACAGATTCCCAAGAGGCAGGTCAGGTGGTCTGGTATTCCCATCTCTTTCAGAATTTCCCACAGTTGATTGTGATCCACACAGTCAAAGGCTTTGGCATAGTCAATAAAGCAGAAATAGATGTTTTTTCTGGAACTCTCTTGCTTTTTCCATGATCCAGCAGATGTTGGCAATTTGATCTCTGGTTCCTCTGCCTTTTCTAAAACCAGCTGAACATAAGGAAGTTCTCGGTTCGCGTACTGCTGAAGCCTGGCTTGGAGAATTTTGAGCATTACTTTACTAGCATGTGAGATGAGTGCAATTGTGCTGTAGTTTGAGCATTCTTTGGCATTGCCTTTCTTTGGGATTGGAATGAAAACTGACCTTTTCCATCTGGATGCAGATTGCCTAGATTTGAATTTTTTAATCTCAGTCATCTTTTTCACCTTTAAAGTGAGGCTTATCATTTTGTGAAGATTCAGTGGGATAATACATAAAGGTACCTAGTGTTTGGCACCTGAGAAGCACCCAGCTCTCATCTATCTACAGTATAATTAGTACTGATTTTGTTGTTGGAAAGGAACTAATTTTAAAAATAGTCTCTGGTCTTACAGCATCTTCTTTACACTCCCTTAACTCATTCTCTTTTAAGGATCATTTAGAAAATCACATGTGGTTAGGTTCTTTTCCCAGTTAAAATCATTAACAATTTTCATTTACTTTTAGGCCAAAGACCAAATATGTCTGTTTGGTCATAACATGTCTATTAGGGTCCTACACATGTCACCTTTGCCTTCCTCAACAGCTTCATCGTTAACAACTTTTCCCACTGCTTTTGCCCCCCAGAAACACTTTGTTCTCTCAAAGTTACCAACTTCCTTCCTCATATGGACAAACCTATACACATGCAGTCCTTCTAGCCAGTCAATCCCTGCTTACCCTTTAGATCTCTGTCCTAAATTCAGCTTCTCTGAGTCTTCCTGGACAGTCTCTGAACCCTCCAGCCCTGGTCAATCTGTTCTACAACACATGTTTCTTAAAGTTTTGTGATTAGTTTTATGGTGGTGTGGTATTTTAATATATTGGAAAAGAGAGTTTTTCCACCCAGAAAATATATGTTAAGTTAAAAGAATAGTCACTGGATCCCCTGCAATTGCCCATGGCTATATAAAACTCTTCCCAACCAGAGAAAGGGAGAAGAGGAATCAGAGAGGGAATAAAAGAGCTTATACCTTTTTGGGTCCCAGAGTCAGGGTAGGTAGAGTAATGAAAATAAAAACAAGAACAAACAAATGGGATCTAATTAAATTTAAAAGTTTTTGCACAGCAAAGGAAACCATAAACAAAAGAAAAAGACAACCCTCAGAATGGGAGAAAATATTCACAAATTAAACAATATACAAGG
>NW_011494836.1:453283-453513 GCF_000754665.1 Bison bison bison | reverse complement strand
TATATATATATATATATATATATACACACACACACACATACACACAATGGAATGTTATTCAACTATATATATATATACACACATTCAATATATATATATATTGTTGAATATATATATTGTTGAATAACATTCATATATATATATATATATATACACACACACACAATGGAGTGTTATTCAACCACACAAAGACCAAGTAATGCCATTGCAGCAATATGGATGGACCTAGG
>NW_011494836.1:435902-453183 GCF_000754665.1 Bison bison bison | reverse complement strand
AAAAGTTTTTGCACAGCAAAGGAAACCATCAACAAAAGAAAAAGACAACTCTCAGAATGGGAGAAAATATTCACAAATGAAACAATATACAAGGGATTAATTTCCAAAATGCACAAACATCTCATGTAGACTCAATAAAATAAATAAATAATTGAATCAAAAATGGGCAGAATATCTAAATAGACATTTATCCAAAGAAGACATACAGATGGCTAAAAAGCACATGAAAAGATGCTCAACACCACAAACTATTAGAGAAACATAAATCAAAACTACTGTGAAATATCACCTCACACCTATCAGAATGGCCATCAGTTAAGAAAAAATTACAAATAATAAATGCTGAAGAGAGTGTGGAGAGAAAGGGAACCTTCTTACACAGTTTGTGGAAATGTAAATTGGTACAGCCACTAAAGACAACAGTTTGGAGGTTCCTTATAAAACTAAAACTAGAACTACCATATGACCTAGCACTCTCACTCTTAAGCACATACCTGGAGAAACCTATAATTTGAAAAGATACATGCACACAAATGTTCACTGCAACACTATGTACAATATCCATGACATGCAAGCAACTTAAATGTACATCAACAGAGGAATGGGCAAAGAAGATGTGGTACATATACTGTTGTTATTGTTCAGTCACCCAGCCATCACCAACTCTTTGCAACCCCATGGACTGCAGCACGCCAGGTCTCCCTGTCCCTCACCATCTCCTGAAGGCTTGCCCAAGTTCATGTCCATTGCATCAATGATGCCATCCAGCTATATCATCCTCTGACACCCTCTTCTCCTTCTACCCTCAATCTTTCCCAGCATCAGAGTCTTTTCTGATGAATCAGCTTCTCATCACATGACCAAACTACTGGAGCTTCAGCTTCACTATCAGTCCTTCCAATGAATATTTAGGGTTGATTTCCTTTAAGATTGACTGTTTTGATCTCCTTGCAGTCCAAGGGACACTCAGAAGTCTTCTCAAGCACCACAGTTTGAAAGCATCAATTCTTTGACACTCTGCCAGATTCTTTACAGTCCAGTTCTCACAACTGTACGTGACCACTGAGGGGACCATAGCCATGACTATACTAATCCTTGTCGGCAGAGTGATGTCTCTGCTATTCAACATACTGTCTAGGTTTGTCATAGCTTTCCTGCTGAGAAGCAACCGTCTTCTGATGTCATGGCTGCAGTCACCATCTGCAGTAATTTTAGAGCCCAAGAAGAAGAAATCTGTCACGACTTCCACATTTTCCTCTTGTATTTGCCATGAAGTAGTACATGAAGAGGTATACACACACACACACATACACACAATGGAATGTTATTCAACTATATATATATATATACACACATTCAATATATATATATATATTGTTGAATATATATATTGTTGAATAACATTCATATATATATATATATATACACACACACAATGGAGTGTTATTCAACCACACAAAGACCAAGTAATGCCATTGCAGCAATATGGATGGACCTAGGGATTGTCATGCTAAGTGAAGTAAGTCAGACATAGAAAGACAAATATCATTAATATGGGACATCTAAAAAAAAAGGTACAGATATACTTATTTACAAAACAGAAGTAGAGTCACAGATGTAGAAAAGAAACATATGGTTACCAGGGCATCAGGGTAGAAAGAAGGGATAAAATGGGAACTTGAGATTGATATATACATTCCACTACATATAAAATAGATAACTAATAAGAACCTACCATTTAACACAAGGAACCCTACTCAATACTCTGTAATGCCCTGTAAAGGGAAAAGAATCGTAAAAAATAGTGGATAAATGTATAGGTATAACTGATCCACTTTGTTGTATACCTAAAACTAACACAACATTGTAAATCAGCTATACTCTAATAAAAATAAATTTTTAAAAAATAAACTGGCCAAATCCTAAATTCCCTTACCCTTACATGATGCTGAGAAAGCAGGAAAAAAATCTTAATGCTGTTTCTAGGCATTTGACCCTAAAACAGCTCCAGATCTCCATTACGGTCCTAGAATTCTGCAGATAGGTAACCGCAGCATAGATGTTCCTTTGAGAGCTATTATAACTTGAAACAGGTAAGAATAAAATTTACTGGAAATACACAAATAGAGCTGGAAGGAAAATTACTGAGGATGTGGCAGGCATGAATGGATGCTTTATGAAAACCCTCTCTTCTCATCACCTCGACCACCACGTTGATGACATTGACTGTCATGTCTAGGCTGGTGCACCAAGCATTCTCCAGAATCTGAACAAATCCTCAGAGAAAATGATTCCACCAAATTGGAAACTTGATATAATTATAGGAAGATAATACAGTGAATTGGTTGCAGTATATGCTTACTAAATACGTTACTTCATTCTCTAAAATTACGTAACTTGATGCTAGATTGTAAGTTCTATAAAGATTTTCTGTCTTCACAAGCACAGTCTCAGGCACAAGTAAGTGAATACCCATTTTGTGCTTGGATAGAGAGTGGTGATGAATGAATGATAAGTATACGGTCTACTGGCTATGAACTGGAGGCTATGAAAACATGTATTTGAATTAAAATTTAAATATTATAAAAAGATTCCTTAACTTAAAGGCAAAGATGTTGCCACCCAACTTGGAACACTTGGCATATCTAGTCTCCAGTTCTGACATATGTAAATTTGAGATGATACAATATCTCAGTGTAGAGAAGGATTAAAAATAAATAATGTATGTAAACTGCATATAAGGTTTTTTAAGCTCTCCATTACTTTTCTTCTGAGTAATTTTTTCTAAGCAAGTATGACACCAGAAAACATTACTTTTTGACTCTATTCTTAAGAAATAAAACAATTCCTAGCCATGAAATTAAAAGACGCTTACTCCTTGGAAGTAAAGTTATGACCAACCTAGATAGCATATTAGAAAGCAGAGACATTACTTTGCCAACAAAGGTTCGTCTAGTCAAGGCTATGGTTTTTCCTGTGGTCATGTATGGATATGAGAGTTGGACTGTGAAGAAGGCTGAGCGCCTAAGAATTGATGCTTTTGAACTGTGGTGTTGGAGAAGACTCTTAAGAGTCCCTTGGACTGCAAGGAGATCCAACCAGTCCATTCTGAAGGAGATCAGCCCTGGGATTTCTTTGGAAGGAATGATGCTAAAGGTGAAACTCCAGTACTTTGGCCACCTGATGCGAAGAGTTGACTCATTGGAAAAGACTCTGATGCTGGGAGGGATTGGGGGCAGGAGGAGAAGGGGCGCCAGAGGATGAGATGGCTGGATGGCATCGCTGACTCGATGGACGTGAGTCTGAGTGAATTCCGGGAGTTGGTGATGGACAGGGAGGCCTGGCGTGCTGCGATTCATGGGGTCACAAAGAGTTGGACATGACTGAGTGACTGATCTGATCTGATACTTTGGCCTAGTGACATGTATATAATCATGTGACTATAAGTAAAAGTTCTTTATAATTGAAAGCAGTTTCTTTTAATAGATGAATATACCTTAAGAAATTCTAGTTGTTTTATCGGTACATAGTGTGTGTGCTCAGTAGCATCTGACTCTTCATAACCCCATGACCTGTAGCCTGCCAGGCTCCTTTGTCCATAAAATTTTGTAGGCAAGAACAGTAGAGTGGATTGCCATTTCCTAAGTAGTCAGGCAATATTCCTGACCCAGAGATCAAATCCACATCTTCTGTGTGTTTTTGCATTGGAGGTGAATTTTCTGACACTGAGCCAGCCACCTGGTAAGCCCATTGGTGCATAGAATGTGAGTTAAATATTACAGCAAATACCAACTGTTTTAAGTTATTCTCTGAAAATACTTTTAAAAATATCACATCTGTTTAGTTCTAAATGTTAATATTCATGGAGTTATTCTTTCCCAAGTCAAGGGATTTTTTAAGGGATTTTTTTAGAGGTTAAAATATGTGTGGCAATCAGAGCGTTTGACTAAATTACTGTTATAACCAAGTTGTGTCTCCTTCTCAAAATTCATATGCTGAAGCCTTATCCCCTAATACTTTAGAATGTATATTTGTAAACAGAGCCTTTAAAGAAGTAATTAGGTTACAGTGAGGCCATTATTAGGGTGGGTCCCATTTCAATATGACTGATCTCCACATAATAGGAAGAGATTAGAGAGACATCACCTATATGCAGATAAGGAAAAGGCCATGTGAAGACAGCAAGAAGGGTGCCATCTGCAAGCCATGAAGAGAGGCTTGGAAAGAAACCCAACCTACCAACGCTTTGATCTTGGACCTCTAGCTTCTAAAACAGTGAGAAAATTTCTTTCACTTAAGCCAGCTCAATCAGGTATTTTGTTATAGGAGCCCTAGGAAACTAATACAACATCATCAGCATTAGTTTTTCTGTAACACTCTACAGTGTGAAAATATAAAAGCAAATTTTAAATTCAAAAATAATACTATCTAACACCTCCTGGCACTAAACATGTTCCAAGATTTCACTTAGGATATATGCCCATTAGAAGGTCTTCCCAAGACCTATTGGTAAAGAACTCGCCTGCCAATGCAGGAGACATGAGAGATACCAGTTTGATCCTTGGGTCTGGAAGATCCCCTGGAGGAGGGCATGACAACCCACTCCAGTGTTCTTGCCTGAAAATTCCCATGGACAGAGGAGCCTGGCAGGCTACAGTTCACTGGGCCACAAAAAGTCAGACATGACTGAAGCAGCATGTACACACACCCATTAGAAATGTATGCCCAACAGAAATGTATGCCAGCATTCATTATAAAGATATTCATAGCAATTTAATTCTATTCAGCCTCAAACTAGAAGCAACCTAAATGTGCAACAGCATGAAACAGAATAAACATATTATGGTGAAATGTAACTCAAATAATGAAAACAAAACAAATGCTGATACATGTGACAATGAAGAAGAATCTCAAAATATAATTTTGATGAAAGAAGCCAGACACAATATATATGGTGTATGATTGTATTTAAATGGACTTCATAAACAGCATAAGTTAATTTAGGATGATAGAAGTCAGACTAATGATTACTCTTGGTAGGTAGGTAGTGAACACAAAAAGGAGTAAGAGGGAAAGAAATGCTGAAAATTTGCATCCATAATCTAGTTGGTGGCAATATGAGTGATTTTATAGGTAAAATGAATCATGAAACTGAACACAATATTAGCATGGTTTATATGTTATACTTCAATTAAAAAGTTAAAAAATACCATCCATTTTATGTTATTTTTAAATGTATATTTCATGACAAATAAGTCACTATGCTTATAATGAATTACTGGTATATATTGTATTTTGGATTTATACCTTGGACAGGAACCAGGAGATTACATACTTTGCTTAGGCAAGTCTTCCTCAAAAATAATGTCATTTTTTAAATTACAAAATTTTTCTTAAACACTTGATCTTTCACATTGTTTCTTTACACATTGTGTTCCCTGTTTGCCCAGGACACTTTCTCATCCTCTCCTCTAATATGAAAATTACTTTTTTCTTCCAGAGACTGTCCAAAGGGCACCTTTGCTTCCTCTCTGAGTTCCCTTTCTAGTGTATCAGGCAAAATTTATTAGTTGTCTATATTCTTGAACTTATCATACCACATTGCAGTATATGTGTTTCCTGCACATAAAAGTTACACAAATTGTTTCTTAAATGAATAAATTAATGAAATAAATTACGTAAGAGTTAACCATGGGATGTGCCCAGGTGGCCTGCCTGGCTTCCCCAGGAAGGTGACTGCAACCTCTTCTGTCCCGTTTTAGGGTAAAGGAGGAGTGGACTTCATGATCGAGTGCAGGAGGAAAGGCATTCCCCAGGCCAAGTACTGCAAGAATGGCTTCATAGACACCAGCATGAGGCTGCTAAGCAGCTCTCTCTCTAGGCAGTGTGCTTTCCAAGGAGAGAGACAAATGGAGGAGTGAGTTTGTGTTAGAACTTTCCAGCGATCACTGGAAGAAGCTTCCCAGATTCTTTGAAGGAGCAGACACATCTGAAAGAATGGCATATCATTAGTACTCTGATTCAAATCATTTCTAGGTATATTGAACTATTTTCAAGCCATGAGGAGTCTGGATCTACCGAAAAACAGATCTCCCATCTTCCAGCTGAAATCAAGATCAAGCCCTGAGCCTTTGGAATGGGAGCACTGACTGCAAGACCCTAAACTACCAGAGAAATAGCCCTAGGGAATACCAAATAGTGAAAACTCACACAAAGGAAACCACTTGAATACAAGACCCAGCATCACCCAACCACCAGTAGTACCCCTACAGGATGCCTCATTCTAAACAACAAACAAAACAAAAATACAAACCCAATCATCAGCAGAAAGGATTACCACCTCACTCAGCCTTGCCCATTAGAGGAAAAACAAACAAACAAACAAACAAATCTCAGCACAAATATCACTCTGTAAGAAGCTTACACAAACCACTGGACCAACCTTAGGAGGGCAGAAACCAAAAGGAAGAAAGAATTCAACCTTGAAGCCTGGGAAAGGGAGACCTCAAACACAATAAGTTAGAAAAAGAAATAATGAAAAGGCAGAGAAATACACAAATGAAGGAACAAACTAGAAATACAGAAGTCCAAATAAATGAAGAGGAAATCGGCAAACTACATGAAAAAGAATTCAGAATAATGGTAGTAAAGATGATCAAAAATCTTGAAAACAAAATGGAGAAAATGCAAGAATCAATAACAAAGACCTAGAAGAATTAAATAATAAACATACAGAGACAAAGCAATTACAAGCAATTGCTTGTAATTCTGCTATTAAAAGCAATAGCAGAATATCTGAAGCAGAAGAATGCATCAGTTAGCTGGAAGATAAAATGGTAGAAATAAATTCTGAAGAGCAGAATGAAGTAAAAAGAATGAAAAGAGCCAAGGATAGTCTAAGACACATCTGGGACAATATCAAACATTGGAATTATAGAGGTCCCATTACTTTGCCAACAAAGGTCCATCTAGTCAAGGCTATGGTTTTTCCAGTGGTCATGTATGCATGTGAGAGTTGGACTATAAAGAAAGCTGAGTGCCGAAGAATTGATGCTTTTGAATTGTGGTGTTGGAGAAGACTCTTGAGAGTCCCTTGGACTGCAAGGAGATCCAACCAGTCCATTCTGAAGGAGATCAGCCCTGGGTGTTCATTGGAAGGACTGATGCTAAAGCTGAAACTCCAGTACTTTGGCCACCTCATGCGAAGAGTTGACTCACTGGAAAAGACTCTGATGCTGGTAGAGATTGGGGGCAGGAGAAGAAGGGGACAACAGAGGATGAGATGGTTGGATGGCATCAATGACTCAATGGACATGAGTTTGGGTGAACTCCGGGAGTTGGTTATGGACAGGGAGGCCTGGTGTGCTGCAATTCATGGGGTCACAAAGAGTCGGACATGACTGAGTGACTGAACTAACTAACTAACAGAAGAAGAAGAGAAAAAAAAGGGGTATGAGAAAAATTTTAAAGACTTTATAGCTGAAAATTTCCCCAACATGGAAAAGGAAACAGTCAATCAAGCCCAAGAGGCACAGAGTCCCGTACAGGATAAACCCAAAGAGAAACATGCCCAGACACATATTACTCAAACTAACAAAGACTAAACACAATGAAAGAATATTAAAAGCAGGAAGGGAGAAGCAACAATATACAAGGGAAACCCCATACACTTAACAGCTGATCTTAAGCAGAAACTCTGAAGGCCAGAAGGGAATGGCAGAATATAATTAAATTACTGGAAGGGAAAAATCTACAACCAAAATTACTCTACCCAGCAAGAATCTCACTCAAAATTGATGGAGAAATAAAAAACTTTCCATACAAGCAAAAGTTAAGAGAATTTAGTACCACCAAACCTCTTTACAACAAATGTTAAAGAGACTTATATAGTCAAGAAATATAAAAGAAGAAAAAATATCTATGAAATCAATCCCAAACAATTGAGAAAATGGCAATAAGAACATATATATATATATCAATAATTACTTTCAATGTAAATGGATTAAATGCTCCAACCAAAAGACACAGACTGGCTGAATGGATACAAAAACAAGACCCATATATATGCTGTCTACAAGAAACCCACTCAGACTTCAAGTCACATATAGACTGAAAATGAGAGAATGGAGAAACATGTTCCATACAAATGGCAAGCAAAACAAAGCTGGAGTAGCAATCCTCATATCAGACAAAATAGACCTTAAAATAAAGATTACAAGAGATAAGGAAGGACACTACATAATGATCAAGAGATCAAGCCAATAGGAAGACATGACAATTGTAAATATCTATGCACCCAACATAGGAACACCCCAATACATAAGACAAACACATACATAAAAGGAGAAATTGACAGTAATACAATAAGAGTAGCAGACTTTAACACCCCACTCACACCAATGGACAGATCATCAAAACAAAAAATTTAAAAGGAAACACAAATCTTAAATGATACATTAGATGAGATGGATCATTGATATCTTCAGGACATTCCACCCAGATGCAGAAGAATACACCTTCTTCTCAAGTGCACTAGAACATTTTCCTAGATAGACCATAACTTGGGTCACAAATCAAATCTCAGTAAATTTAAGAAAATTTAAATCGTATCAAGCATCTTCTCCAACCACAATGCTATTAGACTAGATATCAATTACAAGAAAAAAACCTGTAAGAAATAGAAACATATGAAGATTAAATAACATGTTTCTAAATAACCAACAGGTTGCTGAAGAAATCAATGGGAAATCAAAAAATTCTAGAAACAAATGACAATGAAAACATGACAACTCAAAACCTATAGGATGCAGTGAAAGCAGTTCTAAGAGGGACGTTTACAGCAATACAATTCTACCTCAAGAAACAAGAAAAACATCAAATAGAAAACCTAACTTTTCAAATAAAACAACCAGAAAAAGAAGAATATAAAACCTAAAATTGGTAAAAGGAAAAAAATCATAAAGATCCAAGCAGAAATAAATGAAAGAGAAATGAAAGAAACAATAGTAAAGATAAATTAAATGCAAAGCTGATTCTTTGAGAAGATAAACAAACTTGACAAACCGTTAGCCAGACTCATCAAGAAAAAAGAGAGAAGAATCAAATCGACAAGTTTAGAAATGAAAAAGGAGAGGTTACAACAGACAATGCAGAAATAAAAAGGATTATAAGAGACTATTATGAACAACAATATGGTAACAAAATGGATAACCTGGAAGAAATGGACAGATTCTTAGAAAAGTTCAATCTTCCAAGACTGAACCAGGAAGAAATAGAAATTATGAACAACCCAATTACAAGCACTGAAATTGAAGCTGTGATTAAAAAAAAAAAAAACAAACTCCCAAAAAATAAAGCCCAGGACCAGATGGCAACCTGGGAGAATTCTATCAAACATTTAGGGAAGAGCTAATGCTTATCCTTCTAAAACTCTTCCAAAGAATTACAGAGAAAGACCACTTCCAAACGAATTCTATGAGGCCACTATCACCGTGATACCAAAACCAGACAAAGACAACACAAAAAAAGAAAACTACAGGCCAATATCACAGATTAACATAGATAACAAAATCCTCAACAAAATTTTAGCAAACAGAATTCAGCAACACACTGAAAAGCTCACATACCATGATCAATTTGTATTTATTCCAGGAATGCAAGGATTCTTCAATATATGCAAGTCAATGTGATACACCTAATAAATTGAAAGATAAAGACCATATGATCATCTTAGTAGATGCAGAAAAAGGCTTTGACGAAATTCAGCACCTATTTATGATTAAAACTCTTCAAAAAATGGGCATAGAAGGAACCTACCTCAACATAGTAAAAGCCATATATGATAAGCCTACCGCAAACATTATTTCAATGTTGAAAAACTGAAAGCATTCCCCCCTAAGATCAGGAACAAGACAAGAGTGTCCACTTTCACCATTGTTTTTCAATGTAGTTCTGAAAGTCCCAGCTACAGCAATCAGAGAAGAAAAAGGAAAAAAAAAAAAGGAATTCAGATTGGAAAAGAAGTAAAGCACTCACTGTTTGCAGATAACATGATACTGTATATAGAATACTCTAAAGATAGTATCAGAAAATTACTAGAGCTGATCAATGAATTAAGAAAAGTTGCAGGATACAAAATCAATACACAGAAATCATTTGCATGTCTATATATTAGCAATTAAAAATCAGAAAGAGAAATTAAGGAATCAACCCCATTCACCACTGCAACCAAAAGAATTAAATATTTTGGAATAAACTTACCTAAGGAGAAAAAAGAACTGTACACAGAAAATTATAAGACACTGATGAAAGAAATCAAAGATGACATATACAGATGGGGAAATATTCCATGTTCCTGAAGAATCATTATTGTGAAAATGATACAATACCAAATGCAATCTACAGATTCAATGTGATCCCTGTCACATTACCAATGGCATTCTTGACAGAACTAGAACAAAAAAATTCACAATTCATATGGAAACACAAAAGACCCCGAATAGCCAAAGCAGTCTTGAGAAAGAAAAATGGAGCTGTAGGAGTCAACCTTCCTGACTTCAGACTATACTATAAAGCTACAGTCATCAAGACAGTATGCATGGTACTGGCACAAAAACAGAAATATAGACCAGTGGAAAAAGATAGAAAGCCCAGAAATAAACCCATGCTTCTATAGGTACCTTATTTTTGACAAGGAGGCAAGAATATACAATGGGACAAAGACAGCCTCCCCAATAAATGGTGCTGGGAAAACGAGGTATCTACATGTACAAGAATGAAATTAGAACACTTCCTAACACCATACAAAAAGATAAACTCAAAATGGATTTAAGACGTAAATGTAAGACCAGAGACTATAAAACTCTTAGAGGAAAACATAAGCAGAACACTAGATGACATAAATCAAAGCAAGATCCTCTATGACCCACCTCCAGAGTAACAGAAATAAAAACAAGAATAAACAAGTAGGACATGGTTAAACTTAAGAGCTTTTGCATAGCAAAGGAAACTATCAGTTCAGTTCAGTTCAGTTGCTCAGTCATGTCCGACTCTTTGCCATTCCATGAATCGCAGCACACCAGGCCTCCCTGTCCATCACCAACTCCCGGAGTTCACCCAAACTCATATCCATCGAGTCGGTGATGCCATCCAGCCATCTCATCCTCTGTTGTCCCCTCTTCCTCCTGCCCCCAATCCCTCCCAGCATCAGAGTCTTTTCCAGTGAGTTAACTCTTGTCATGAGGTGGCCAAAGTACTGGAGTTTCAGCTTTAGCATCAGTCCTTCCAATGAACACCCAGGGCTGATCTCCTTTAGAATGGACTGGTTGGATCTCCTTGCAGTCCAAGGGACTCTCAAGCAAAGTGAAAAGACAACCCTCAGAATAGGAGAAAATAAGAGCAAATGAAACAACTGACAAAGGATTAATTTCCAAAATATACAAGCAGCTCATACAGCTCAATGCCAGAAAAACAAACAACCCAATCAAAAAGTGAGAAAAAAAACCTAAACAGACATTTCTCCAAAGAAGATATTCAGATGGCTAACATGTGAAAAGATGCTCAACAATGCTCATTATTAGAGAACTTGAAATCAAAACTACAATGAGATATCACCTCTCACCAGTCAGAACCGTCATCATCAAAAAGTCTACAAACAATAATCGATAGAGAGGGTGTGGAGAAAAGAGAACACTCTTGCACTGTTGGTGGGAATGTAAATTGATACAGCCACTATGGAAGACAGTATGGATATTCTTTAAAAATGTAGGGATAAAACCACTATATGACCCAGCAATCCCACTCCTAGGCATATACCCTGCTGCTGCTGCTAAATCGCTTCAGTCGTGTCCGACTCTGTGCGACCCCATAGATGGCAGCCCACTAGGATCCACCATCCCTGGGATTCTCCAGGCAAGAACACTGGAGTGGTTTGCCATTTCTTTCTTCAATGCATGAAAGTGAAAGTGAAGTCGCTCACTTGTGTCCGACTCTTGGCGACCCCATGGATTGCAGCCTACCAGGCTCCTCCGTCCATGGGATTTTCCAGGCAAGAGTACTGGAGTGGGTTGCCATTGCCTTCTCCCTGAGGAAACCAAAATTGAAAAAAAAAATACCTGTATCCCATTGTTCATTGCGGCACTTTTTACAATATCTAGAACATGGAAGCAACCTAGATGTCCATTGACAGATGAATGGATAAAGTTGTGGTACATATGCAAAATGGACTATTACTCAGCCATAAAAAAGACTGCATTTGAGTCAGTTCTAATGAGGTGGATGAATCTAGAACCTATTATACCGAGTGAAGTAAGTCAGAAAGAGAAAGATAAATATCATATTCTAATACATATATACAGAATCTAGTAAAATGGTACAGAAGAATTTATTTACAGGGCAGCAATGGAGAAACAGACATATGGACATGGGGAGAGGGGAGGAGAGGGTGGATGTATGGAAAGAGTAACATGGAAATTTACATTACCATATATAAAATAGATAGCCAATGAGAATTTGTTGTGTGACTCAGGAACCTCAAACAGGGGCTCTGTATCAACCTAGAGGGGTGGGATGGGGAGGGAGATGGGAGGGAGGTTCAAAAGGGAGCAGATGTATGTATACCTATGGTTGATTCATGTTGACATTTGACAAAAAACAAAATTTTGTAAAGCAATTATCCTTCAATAAAAAATAAATTAAAAAGAAAAAAGGTTAACCATGTGATAGGAGTGAGGTTGGCTCTGATTTCTGTAAGAGAACATTGTTCCTTTAATCATAAAAAGGCTATCTTTTTTTATTGCTTACATGGTAATTCATACATTTCTTCTGATATCTTGAATCAAAATATAATTTATATGTTAATCACTCTTGTATGCTATAAAATGCCACAAGTACAGCATTGTACTTTATTTATTCTTATTTTCTCATTACCGCACTTAGTTCCATTGCAGACATAGTTGGCACTTCACAGATGTCTTGTACATCATTATGAATCAATAAACTTAGGAGCAGTACTTAAACAATGAACATGAAAATCATCATATTTATCCATTCATGAGATTTGTCATACTATTAATCAACATTTTCAAAGCTGAGTTAAAAAATTTGGAAGATCTTTACTAGGAGTACAATTTGTATCAGAAAATTTGAGAAGTCAATCATGGTAACACACATTTCCCACTAAATGATGAAATATAAAGAATTTACCATGAACATATCTTGATAAACAAAATTATAATTATGAAAATAATTTCATTAGTAATGAATTATGTTCAGTGGGGTCATTAAAGTTAATAGTTAAGGATATTGCTCAATTTTTTATTTTTATGATGCACATATCCATTTTAGTATGTAAACAATTCAGAAGTCTTCTCCCAAGGAAACACTGTGCTATGCTTAGTCACTCAGTCGCCCTTTGTGACCTCATGGAATAGCCAGCAAGGCTCCTTTGTCCATGGGAATTCTCCAGGCAAGACTACTGGAGTGGGTCACCATGCCCTCCTCCCGTGAAGCACTAATATCTCATAAAACACAGTTTACAAAATGTTTTATATAAGCAGGCACTTTTTTTGTCCTTAAATTATTTTATTCTTCATCTTTTGTCAGATACTTACCATTTGGAATAAATTTGGATCTTCATTTCCTAAACTTATTTATTTAAAAGAAGTAGATAACTCTTTATATAATACATTATTTTTCAGCTTGCTGCTGCTGCTGCTGCTAAGTCACTTCAGTCGTGTCCGACTCTGTGTGACCCCATAGACGGCAGCCTATCAGGCCCTCCCGTCCCTGGGATTCTCCAGGCAAGAACACTGGAGTGGGTTTTTTACCCCTAAAACATATTTTCAATGGCAGGGTTTATGCAAATTAAATTAAAATGCACATTCAGTTCAGTTCAGTTGCTCAGTCGTGTCCGACTCTTTGCGACTTCATGAATTGCAGCACGCCAGGCCTCCCTGTCCATCACCAACTCCCAGAATTCACTCAGACTCACGTCCATCAAGTCAGTGATGCCATCCAGCCATCTCATCCTCTGTTGTCCCCTCTTCCTCCTGCCCCCAATCCCTCCCAGCATCAGAGTCTTTTCCAATGAGTCAACTCTTTACATGAGGTGGCCAAAGTGCTGGAGTTTCAACTTTAGCATCATTCCTTCCAAAGAATACCCAGGGTTGATCTCCTTCAGAATGGACTGGTTGGATCTCCTTGCAGTCCAAGGGACCCTTAAGAGTCTTCTCCAACACCACCGTTCAAAAGCATCAATTCCTTGGTGCTCAGCCTTCTTCACAGTCCAACTCTCACATCCATACATGACCACTGGAAAAACCATAGCCTTGACTAGACGAACCTTTGTTGGCAAAGTAATGTCTCTGCTTTTGAATATGCTATCTAGGTTGGTCATAACTTTCCTTCCAAGGAGTAAGCGTCTTTTAATTTCATGGCTGCAGTTACCATCTGCAGTGATTTTGGAGCCCCAAAAAATAAAGTCTGACACTGTTTCCTCATCTATTTCCCATGAAGTGATGGGACCGGATGATCCCATCATGATCTTCATTTTCTGAATGTTGAGCTTTAAGCAAACTTTTTCACTGTCCACTTTCACTTTCATCAAGAGGCTTTTGAGTTCCTCTTCCCTTTCTGCCATAAGCGTGGTGTCATCTGCATATCTGAGGTTATTGATATTTCTCCCGGCAATCTTGATTCCAGCTTGTGTTTCTTCCAGTCCAGCGTTTCTCATGATGTACTCTGCATATAAGTTAAATAAACAGAGTGTCAATATACAGCCTTGACGAACTCCTGTTCCTATTTGGAACCAGTCTGTTGTTCCTTGTCCAGTTCTGACTGTTGCTTCCTGAACTGCATACAGATTTCTCAAGAGGCAGGTTAGGTGGTCTGGTATTCCCATCTCTTTCAGAATTTCCCACAGTTTGTTGTGATCCACACAGTCAAAGGCTTTGGCATAGTCAATAAAGCAGAAACAGATGTTTTTCTGGAACTCTCTTGCTTTTTCGATGATCCAGCGGATATTGGCAATTTGGTCTCTGATCAAAGAAATCAATCTAGTTTCAAATGTTTCCCCTGAATATGAAAGTTACAACATGTCTGTTAAGAAACTTTTTAAAAAAGATTTTCTAATTTCAGGCAAAATGCAACAACAAGAATTTTTCTTAAGTGTAATAAAGTAAAATGTGTGTGCCTAACCTAAAATGATTAAACAACAAAAATAATATTGTGAAATAAATATTCATGTTTTTAAAAGCTCCTGTCTTTTACAGCTACTCTAAAGTCTTAAGTGCCAAACATAGCCCCAAGACAGATGTTATGCAGTTTATGCTCCATAAATTAAAACACATTTTATAATCTAAAAGGGAAATACATTCATCCACTGTCTTTTCCTACAATAGGAAAAGTGTCCTGAAATGTTTGTAGAGATTTTTTAAGATAATAATCTTCAATATTAGGACAAGACAGAAAGAAGCAGGTAAATATTTCATCAACGTTTGGTATCTTAACAATTTCAGTCAACTGTGTTCTAACTCTGTAGAAAGTAAAGCGACTTTACTGTATATCTAATTTTCAGAGATCAGACAGAAATTTCGATAAAACAAAGCAATTCAATATTTGTAGAAAGGCACATTGGTAGTGTCAATCTCTTGTTCTGCCTCTTCTCTGCAGCTCCAGGAAGTGGTATAAAGCCCTATAAAAACACAGCATTGCTAGGGAACTAATAGGTTGATGTAAGTGGAAATTCCATATAAGCTGGTTTGACAAATGTGGGGAAATTTAACGTTGAGCCCATGGGATTTTTGGCCAGACTTTTAAATTTGATTGATAGATTTAAGAATTTTATATATATGGATTCAATACAAGAGGGTATCACGGTATCATAAAAACAATATTATCAACTAAAGAAGTTGCAAAACTCTGTCTCCTGGGCATTGGATGTGTAATGTCTTTTTAGCTAGTAAAGTTAACAGTTGCAACTCACCTGTTTTTACCTCCTCTGATGTGGTTTTGCAATTTACTGTTTCTCCTTGAGTTTTTTGCATGTTGTCTTTTAATCAAATGAACATTTGATAAAATGCTAAGCATAATCTTTTTATTTTCTTCCTTTTTTAGTTTTTCTTTGATTACAGTTTTGTTTTCTAATGCTATTTTGATATTCAGTTAAAAATATCTTTTAATTTAATTTCTGAAAGGAATTTCCTTCAAATATTGTATATACTGTTCCAGATATCCTTTTCTTTGATCTAACAAAATGCAAAAAAAAAAAAGTAACCTATATCAATGCTAAAGGAAATCAACCATGAATATTCATTGGGAGGACTGATGCTGAAGCTCTAATATTTTGGTCACCTGATGTGAAGAGCTGACTCATTGGAAAAAACCCTGATACTGGGAAAGATTGAGGGCAGGAGTAGAAGGGGCCAACAGAGGATGAGATGGTTGGATGATATCATTGACTCAATGGACATGAGTTTGAGCAAACTCCAGGAGATAGTGAAGGACAGGGAAGCATGGAGTGCTGCAGTTCATGGAGTCACAAAGAGTCAGACATGACTTAGTGATTGAACAACAATAATTACTTCTTCTATACTTTGTAAAGCCATAATAAAGATAGACTTGCACTCCTTACAGATGCTTTTCTCACTTCTTTAATTCCAGTGCTTATGTTATCTCTGGCATATAGACACTCTGTTCTCAAAGGACTTCAGTGAGGAGGGTTATCATTTTGAACCCACTAGAAAAGGTCAGTTTTCATTCCAATCCCAAAGAAAGGCAATGCCAAAGAATGCTCAAACTACTGCACAATTGCACTCATCTCACATGCTAGTAAAGTAATGCTCAAAATTCTCCAAGCCAGGCTTCAGCAATACATGAACCATGAACTTCCTGATGTTCAAGCTGGTTTTACAAAAGGCAGAGGAACCAGAGATCAAATTGCCAACATCCGCTGGATCATGGAAAAAGCAAGAGAGTTCCAGAAAAAACATCTATTTCTGCTTTATTGACTATGCCAAAGCCTTTGACTGTGTGGATCACAATAAACTGTGGAAAATTCTCCAAGAGATGGGAATACCAGACCACCTGATCTGCCTCTTGAGAAATTTGTATGCAGATCAGGAAGCAACAGTTAGAACTGGACATTGAACAACAGACTGGTTCCAAATAGGAACAGGAGTTCGTCAAGGCTGTATATTGTCACTCTGTTTATTTAACTTATATGCAGAGTACATCATGAGAAACGCTGGACTGGAAGGAACACAAGCTGGAATCAAGATTGCCG
>NW_011494836.1:435374-435802 GCF_000754665.1 Bison bison bison | reverse complement strand
TGCAGATGACACCACGCTTATGGCAGAAAGTGAAGAGGAACTCAAAAGCCTCTTGATGAAAGTGAAAGTGGACAGTGAAAAAGTTGGCTTAAAGCTCAACATTCAGAAAACGAAGATCACGGCATCCGGTCCCATCACTTCATGGGAAATAGATGGGGAAACAGTGGAAACTGTCAGACTATTTTTTTGGGGCTCCAAAATCACTGCAGATGGTGACTGCAGCCATGAAATTAAAAGATGCTTACTCCTTGGAAGAAAAGTTACGACCAACCTAGATAGCATATTGAAAAGCAGAGACATTACTTTGCCAACAAAAGTTCGTCTAGTCAAGGCTATGGTATTTCCAGTGGTCATGTATGGATGTGAGAGTTGGACTGTGAAGAAGGCTGAGCGCCGAAGAGCTGATGCTTTTGAACTGTGGTGTTGGA
>NW_011494836.1:410764-435274 GCF_000754665.1 Bison bison bison | reverse complement strand
AGGAGATCCAGCCAGTCCATTCTGAAGGAGATCAGCCCTGGGATTTCTTTGGAAGGAATGATGCTGAAGCTGAAACTCTAGTACTTTGGCCACCTCATGCGAAGATTTGACTCATTGGAAAAGACTCTGATGCTGGGAGGGATTGGGGGCAGGAGGAGAAGGGGATGACAGAGGATGAGATGGCTGGATGGCATCTCTGACTCGGATGTGAGTCTGAGTGAACTCCAGGAGTTGCTGATGGACAGGGAGGCCTGGCGTGCTGCGACATTGGGTCGCAAAGAGTCGGACATGACTGAGTGACTGAACTGAACTGAATGGAAGGTTACTCTAAATATTTCCTGCAGTTTGTCAGATTTTCATTTTGATTTTTATTTGGTCTGATTGACAAGCATTTCTAACAATCTTTCCTCTTAGCAATGTAATGATATAGACTAAAACTGAATAGATAGGCATTTTAAAAACACAGTTCTATGGTAATGACATTTACTTTGTTCTTTTTAAAAATTAAAGGTAAAATTTTATAGATTTTTAGTGATCTATTTTAAAACTTAAAGCTACTTTGTGTGCTTAGTCACTCAGTCATGTCCAACTCTTTTCAACCCCATGGACTATAGCCCTCCAGGCTCCTCTGTCCATGGGGATTCTCAATGCAAGAATACTAGAGTTGTTTGCCATGACCTCCTCCAGGGGATCTTCCCAACTCAGGGATTAAACCCAGGTCTCCCACATTGCAGGTAGATTCTTTACTGTCTGAGCCACTAAAAGTTATTTATTTAGTCTATTTTTATGGTTTTTCTTTTTAACTTATGTGAATGCTTGCTTTTGAAATAATTACCTATTTATGAAATTTTCCAGGATATAAATTAAAAGTAGATTTTCTATGAGCCAATTGGCTTAAAAGAGCAAGGAAATTTAATTAGCAGTCATGAAGAAATCAACAATGATATTTTTTTAACATATTCCTTTTGTTGTATTTTATTACTTTCTAACTGTATATATGACATTATGTCTTGGTTACACACTTCTGTTATCTCTTTCCTAGGTTTTTTGGTCTTTCTTGCTTCAATCCTGATATTCTGAACCTCAGTTTTGCTTCATGACTTTGGAAGGTGCCCTTAATTTGAACCTCAGATGTCTATTCTTGGTTGAGAAGAAAACTCTTCACTAAAGTCCTTTAAGAATGGGATCCAAATTGTTTTTGGTCTCTCATTGAATTCCCAGGTAGCAGTGAATTACTTGGGGGAAAACAAGGTAGTTTCAGTAAAAATAATCAAATATTCCATTGGATATTTTTAATGTGTCAATGCAATTGCTATTTTAACTGCTGTTTTATTAATAAGATCCACCCAAATGATGCTTGTATTAGAAACATTAAAATAATTCACTTCAGTGATGAGTGAAATACATTATGTATGAAAGCGACTAAAATATCTAGGACATATGAATATTAATTAAATATCAAAGATTGTTGTCATTATTTCTAAAACATTTAAAAAATATAAAATAGGATTTGTGGCAGGCAGAATACCACCCCGCCCCCCTCCTCATCCTGCCAAAAAAAATCTACACCCTCATGGCTGGAACTTGTGAATATGTTCCTTTGTGTGACAAAATAACTTGGAGGTAGAATTAAATTTATTTAACATATAAAACAGAGAGATTTCTAATTAATATAGGTATGCCTAATGTGAACAAATGTGGAAATGAATTCTTGCCCAGAGCATTGTGTGAGGGTCTTGTTCTTGCCTATACCTTGAATTCTGCCTGTGAGACCCTAGGGAGAGGACTCAGTGGAGTCCACCTTCATTTCTAACCTGTAGAAATAATGAGATAATAAACGCATGTTAATGCTAAATTTGTCATAATTTGTTATAACAGAAATAAAAAAAACGAATACAGAAGTCTTCTGAAATAAATAAAATATTACTTACATATGCTAAGGGATTTCCAGGTGACTCAGTGATAAAGAATCTACCTGCTGATGCAGGAGATGTGAGTTAGACCCCTGGGTAGGGAAATTTCCCTGAAGGAGGAAATGGCAACCCACTTCAGTATTCTTGCTGGGAAAATCCTGAGGACAGAGGGGCCTGGTCAGCTACAGTCTCTGGGGTCACAAAGAGTTGGACTTGACTGAGCAACTGAACACACATGCACACACATATATTAAATCTCCAAATACTTGTGTCCATTTGTCATTCCTAAAAAAAACTAATATATATGTTAAACACAAATATATTAGACAAACACCATTTGTTTATCTTATTATATGTTTTCCAGTCAAAATACAAGTGAATAGAATTTTAACATAAGCAAAGTCTTTAAGATCAAATTTCCAATTCAGTCTTCTAATGATAAAAACCAGAATTGCAGAAGAAATACTCTGGAGGAAATAAAGTTTGTAAAATTTCACCCAAGACAGTTATTACTTTTGAAGAGCCAAATTTGAATAAATATTAAAAACTGTGGAAAGCCTAGAATCTAATTTGTTTACTTGAAGAATAATATTCAAATGGAGGCTTTGAATGAGTAATTGATTGTTACATATTACATCAGGATTTATCAACCTCAGCACTATTGATATTTTGGACTAGATAATTCTTTGTTGATAGGGATCAGAGGCATAGAGGAAATTATCCTGTGCATTGTAAGATCTTCACTGGCATGCTTGGCCCTACTCAACAGACCCACGAGCAACCAAACAACTTGTAATAATCAAAGAGGTCTCCTGATATTGCCAATACTTCCTTCAATGAATAGAGAAGCAAATAAACCCTAGTTGGGAAGCATGACAATACACAAAAATGCATTTGATTTTAATCTGCACCCAATATCAATTATTGGGTTCAAATGAAAATTCTTATTTTGCTTTTGTTTTAGCTCATCATATTCAATTAGCTGCTGTTATTATTTGTTTCATTACTGTTATTGCTTTAGTTCTCCCATTGTGATTTTATGCACGGCTTCCACTGAGCTGTGACTGTTTTATTCCAGGTAGTATCTGAATGAGCAGGTTTGCTTCTTACTAATAATTTTGAAACCAGTTTTCCCTCAAGTTATGATTTTTGCTTTATGCTTACAATCTCAAGTGAAAGAAATGTAAGGAAAAGAACTGTATTTTTACATTCATGATCAAAAGAGAAAAAGTATACTCTTCTTTTAGATATCTATACACTGATTTATATTTAACTCGTTCATTCATTCACTCATCCATTGAACAGCTACTGGTGACTCACATGTGCTTGGTTTTGAGTATCCTATGGCAAACAAAATCTAATCTTTTCCTTTAAAGACTTTAATAGATGGAGAAAATTGACATTTAAGAGTAAATATCTACTAGCAGAAATAGTAATATATAATTAGTACTAGGTGATAAGGGAATGGTAAGAGGTATAACTAATTCAACTTCTTTACGACCTGAAGGGTAAGATCTTATCTTACCCCTGGAGTTTATCGCTGGGAAACTTTTAGGTACCTCATTAAATCAGAATAGCAAGTCTATAGATTTCTAACTAGCACAACAGTAGAAAAAGTTTTCATTTGGAAAAGCAAAGTTTGTATGCTTTGACACTCTTTAAGAGTGTCCCTCAAAAATGCTACCACATAGAGGTACATGGTAATCAATTTGGTTTGATATAAGAGGAAACTGAATTTGCAAACAAAATTTTTTTATCATTCAGGATGATTTTTCTTAATGGAAGGAACAAAGCAAAATCACAAAATTTTTTGCCAATGCTACCAAATACTATAAATTTTTGAAAATAGTTTGTTTCTAACTTTACTGAGGTATCACTGATATATGACATTGCATAAGCTTAAAGTACGCAACATGTTGACTTAATACACTTAATTAGTAAACTGATTACACAATAGCTTATAACTAACACCTCCATTACATCACATAGTTATCATTTCCAATTTTTAGTGAGAACATTTAAAATTTAAGTCTCAGCAAATCTCAAGTATATAAAACAGTATGATTGACTATAATCACAATTCTGTACATTCGGTTCAATTCAGTCACTCAGTCATGTCCGACTCTTTGTGACCCCATGGACTGCAGCAGGCCAGGCCCCGCTGTCCATCACCAACTCCTGGAATTTACCCAAACTCATGTCTATTGAGTCAGTGATGCCATCCAACCATCTCATCCTCTGTCAGCCCCTTTTCCTCCTGCCTTCAATCCTTCCCAGGATCAGGGTCTTTTCCAATGAATCAGCTCTTTGCATCAAGTGGCCACAGTATTGGAATTTTAGCTTCAACATCAGTCCTTCCAATGAATATTCAGGACTGATTTCCTTCAATGGACTGGCTGGATCTCCTTGCAGTCCAAGGGACTCTCAAGAGTCTTCTCCAACACCACAGTTCAAAAGCTTCAGTTCTTCGGTGCTCAGTTTTCTTTATAGTCCAACTCTCACATCCATACATGACTACTGGAAAAGCCATAGTCCTGACTAGATGGACCTTTGTTAGCAACGTAATGTCTCTGCTTTTTATATGCTGTCTAGTTTGGTCATGACTTTTATTCCAAGGAGTAAGCGTCTTCTAAGTTCATGGCTGCAGTCACCATCTGCAGTGATTTTGGAGCCCCCCCCCAAAATAAAGTCTGCCACTGTTATAACTGTTTCCCCATCTATTTGCTATGAAGTGGTGGGGCCTGATGCCATGATCTTAGTTTTCTGAATGCTGAACTTTAAGCCAACTTTTCCACACTCCTCTTTCACTTTGATCAAGAGGCTTTTTAGTTCTTCTTCGCTTTCTTCCATAAGGGTGGTGTCAATTGTGCAGCCCACCATTTCTCATGGTATACTCTGCATATAAGTTAAATAAGCAGGGAGACAATATACAGCCTTGACAAACTCCCTTCCCTATATGGAACCGGTCTGTTGTTCTATATCCCATTCGAACTGTTGTTTCCTGACCTGCATACAGGTTTCTCAAGAGGCAGGTCAGGTGGTCTGGTATTCCCATCTCTTTCAGAATTTTCCACAGTTTATTGTGATCCACACAGTCAAAGGCTTTGGCATAGTCAATAAAGCAGAAATAGATGTTTTTCTGAAACTCTCTTACTTTATTGATGATCCAGCAGATGTTGGCAATTTGATCTCTGGTTCCTCTGCCTTTTCTAAAACCAGCTTGATCATCTGGAAGCTCATGGTTCACATATTGTTGAAGCCTGGCTTGGAGAATTTTGGGCCTTACTTTACTAGCGTGTGAGATGAGTGCAATTGTGCGGTAGTTTGAGCATTCTTTGGCATTGCTTTTCTTTGGGATTGGAATGAAAACTGACCTTTTCCAGGCCTGTGGCCACTACTGAGTTTTCCAAATTTGCTGGCATGTTGAGTGCAGCATTTTCTCAGCATCATCTTTCAGGATTTGAAATAGCTCAACTGGAATTCCATTACCTCCACTAGCTTTGTCATAGTGATGCTTCCTAAGGCCCACTTGACTTCACATTCCAGGATGTCTGGCTCGAGGTGACTGATCACACCATTGTGATTATCTGGGTCATGAAGATCTTTTTTTGTACAGTTATTCTGTGTATTCTCGCCACCTCTTCTTAATATCTTCTGCTTCTGTTAGGTCCATACCATTTCTGTCCTTTATTGAGCCCATCTTTGCATGAAATGTCCCCTTGGTATCTCTAGTTTTCTTGAAGAGATCTCTAGTTGTTCCCATTCTATTGTTTCCCTCTATTTCTTTGCATTGATCACTGAGGAAGGCTTTCTTATCTCTCCTTGCTAGTCTTTGGAACTCTGCATTCAAATGGGTATATCTTTCCTTTTCTCCTTTGCTTTTTGCTTCTCTTTTTTCACAGCTATTTGTAAGGCCTCCTCAGACAGCCATTTTGCTTTTTTGCATTTCTTTTTCTTGGGGATGGCCTTGATCCCTGTCTCCTGTACAATGTCATGAATCTCCGTCCATAGACCATCAGGCACTCTATCTATCAGATCTAGGCCCTTAAATCTATTTCTCACTTCCACTGTATAGTCATAAGGGATTTGATTTAGGTCATACCTGAATGGTCTAGTGGTTTTCCCTACTTTCTTCAATTTAAGTCTGAATTTGGCAATAAGAAGTTCATGATCTGAGCCACAGTCAGCTCCCAGTCTTGTTTTTGGTGACTGTATAGAGCATCTCCATCTTTGGCTCCAAAGAATAAAATCAATCTGATTTCTTTGTTGACCATATGGTGATGTCCATGTGTAGAGTCTTCTCTTGTGTTGTTGGAAGAGGGTGTTTGCTATGACTAGTGTGTTCTTTTGGCAAAATTCTGTTAGTCTTTGCCCTGCTTCATTTTGTATTCCAAGGCCAAATTTGCCTGTTACTCCACCTATTTCTTGATTTTCTTCTTCCTTTTATTTTTTATTTTTTTTTAAATTTTATTTTATTTTTAAACTTTACAAAATTGTATTAGTTTTGCCAAATATCAAAATGAATCTGCCACAGGTATACATGTGTTCCCCATCCTGAACCCTCCACCCTCTCCCCTCCCCATACCATCCCTCTGGGTCATCCCAGTGCACTAGCCCCAAGCATCCAGTATCGTGCATCGAACCTGATTTTCTGCTTTTGCATTCCAGTGCCCTATAATAAAAAGGATATCTTTTTTGGGTGTTAGTTCTAGAAGGTCTTGTAGGTCTTATAGAACCGTTCACCTTCAGCTTCTTCAGCATTATTGCCCAGGGCATAGACTTGAATTACCCTGATATTGAATGACTTACCTTGGAAACATACAGAGATCATTCTGTCATTTTTGAGATTGCATCCAAATACTGTATTTTGGACTCTTTTATTGACTATGATGGCTATTCCATTTCTTCTAAGGGATTCCTGCCCACAGTAGTAGATATAATGGTTATCTGAGTTAAATTCAGCCATTCCAGTCCATTTTAGTTCACTGATTGCTAAAATGTCGACGTTCACTCTTGCCATCTGCATTTTTACCACTTCCAATTTGCCTTGATTCATGGACCTAACATTCCAGATTCCTATGCAATATTGCTCTTCACAGCATTGGACCTCTCTTCCATCACCAGTCACATTCACTACTGGGGGTGGTTTTGCTTTGGCTCCGTCTCTTCATTCTTTCTGTACATTAGATCCCCACAAATTTTTATATTATGTGTGGAAATTTTGCTACTTAACCAATATTTCCCCCATTTCCTTTACCTCTAGCCTTTTGTAACCACCATTCTACTCTTTATTTCTATTATCTCAGCTTTTTAAGATTCCATATAAAAGTGATATCATGCAGTACTTGAATTTCTCTAGCTGGCCTTTTAAAGCAAGTTCAGGGTATTCCTTCTTCATTTTTTTTTGAAGGGCTTGATAAGGGTTGTTATTAATTCTTCATTAAATATTTGGTAGAAGTCACCAGTGAAACCGCCTAATCCTGCACTCTTCCATGTGTGCTAATTTCTGATTATTGATTAAATCACATTAAAAATCAAGGTTTGTTCAGACTTTCTATTTCTTCATGGTATAGTCTTGTTCTGGTATAGTCTAGTCTGTATGTTCCTAGAGATGTATCCGTTTCTTCCAGGTTGTCAAATTTGTTTGCATATAATGTTCATAGTAGTGTTTTATGGTTGTTTATATTTCTGTGGTATCACAGCAATGTCTTGTCTTCCACTTCTGATTTTGTCCAGTTGAGCATTTTCTTAATTAGTCTGGCTAAAGTTTTATCAACTGCCCTTATCTGTTCAAAACACTATTAGCTTTACTGAACCAGATGTTTTTGTCCAACATGCAAGAACCAAACACTGAGACACTGAGATTTACATCAGAGAAAAGGTTTATTTCATGAGGCAGTCAAGTGAGGATATGGGAGAAAAAATTTCAAACCTGCCTCCCTAAAGGTGAGGGGCTTGAGATATTTATGGAATAAAGCTGAGTCATAGGGAACTTGGGGATAGGTGATTGAAGATAAGAAAAAAAATGTAAGGTAAACACTGTTCTCTTCCAGTGCAACTAAGTGACAAAATGCTTCATAGCCTGTTCTGAGGGTGAAGTTTTTGACTCTCTGATGTCAAAAGATCACTGATTGGATACTCATGCATGCCTAGTTGGAAGGCAGTGGTGCTAATAAGTCTTAACTAGCTTGAGCTTGAACTAGACACATCTGACTCCAAGTTTCTGAAAAACAGTTTGGGCAAAATCTTATGGTTTAGGCTGCATGACACTTGGAGGAAAGACAAGTTTCTGTAGCAACAATTAAAGTGAACTTGATCAGTGAAGATAGATTATAATGCATTATTTATTAAGCAAGTTACAGTTTTATGTATCTATCCTTGGCTTCGATCTTTTCTAATGTTTATTCAGACTCTATTTCTGCTCCTATCTTTATTATTTCCCTCCTTCTTCTAGCTTTGGTCTTACTTTGTTCTCCCTTTTTTAGTTCCTTAATGTGTGGCATTATATTCTTTGAAGGTTTTTCTTCCTTGTTAATGTAGGTATTGATCACTATAAGCTTATTTCTTAGAAAGAATCTACTGTATATTTTTTGGGTTATGGTTGCCATAAGGCTTGCATAAAATTTCTTATAGATATAATGGATGTGTGTGAGTGTTCAGTTGCTCAGTCATGTCTGACTCTTTGTGAACCTATGAACTGTAGCCCACCAGGCTTCTCTGTCCATAGGATTTCCCAGGCAAGAATGTTGAAATGGGTTGCCATCTTTTACTCCAGGGGATCTTTCAGACCCAAGGATTGAACCCTTGTCTTCTGTATTGACAGGCAAATTCTTTACCACAGAGCCACTAGGTAAGACCTATAGATATAGCAGCTTGTATTAAACTGGTAATAAACTAACTTTACTTACAAAAACAATAGTCCCTTTTCCCATTTTTAAATGTTTTGAAGTGACAAATTTATCTCTTTTTATATATGTCTCTATTCACAGATTATTATACCCACAGTTATTTTTAATACTATGCAATTAAACCACTGGGGTTTCCCAGTTGGCTCAGTGGTAAAGTATCTACCTGACAATGCAGGAGACACAAGTTCAATCCCTGGGTCAGGAGCATCTCCTGCAGGAGGAAATGGAAACCCACTCAGGTATTCTTGCCTGGGAAATCCCATGGACAGAGGAGCCTGGCATGCTACAGTCCATAAGGTTGCAAAGAGTTGGACACAACTTGGTGACTGAACATGCACACAATTAAACAATTATAGTAGAGTTTTGTGGTTAATACTCCACTACATTACAGTATTAGAGTATTCTAATCTGACTATATATTTCTTTTTCCAGTGTGTTGTATATTTTCATCTGTTTCTTATTACTACTAGCATCTTTCGTTTTGGCTTGATAAATTCCTTTAGCATTTTAGAAGGCAGATATATTGGTAATAAATTTTCTCAGTTTTTGTTTATTTAGGAAAGTCCTTATCTCTCCTTTATTTGTGATGGACAGCTTTGCAGAGTAAAGTATTCTTGGTTGACAGTTTTTTTCTTCCAATACTTCGAAAATATGATCCAACACCTTCCTGTCCTATGAGGTTTCTGCTGAGAAGTCTGCTAATATATAGCCTTATGGTGGTTTATTTTTAAGTTACAAGATTTTTTCCTCTTTCTACCTTTAAGATTTTCTTTTTGCTTTTGCTTTTTGACAGTTTCATTAAAATATCTCTTGCAAAAGATCTCTTTAAGTTAATTATGTTTGGTGACCTATGAGATTCATTGATTTGAATATCCAAATCTCTCTGCAGATTTGAGTTCTGTCATTATTTATTTATATAAACCGTCTGTCACTTTTTCTTCCTTCTGGAATTCAAATCATTCACAAGTTGATACTTTTGATTTTATAGTAGAGAACATGTAGGGTTTCTTCACTCTTTAATTTTTGCTTCCTTGATTGAATAATTTCAATTGATTTGTCCTTGTGCTTACTTATTACTACTTCTGCTTGGACAATCTGTTATTGAAACTCTATTGATTTCTTCTATTTAGCTATTGCATATTTCAACTTCAAATTTTGCTTGTTTTTAATTTTTCTTTATCATTTTGTTGAAATTCCTCTATTCTTCTTATACTACTTTTTGCTAGTGTCATTAAATTGCTTAACTGAATTCTCTGGTAGCTCTCTGCACATCTTTAAAACAATTATTTTAAGTTATTTTTTAATATATTTGGTTTACAGTATTGTGTTAAGTTTCAGGTATACATATTTTAAATTCTTTGTTGAAAAATTCCTGGGTCACTTTTTCTTAGAGGCCGGTTACTGGATTCTTACATATGTATTCTTTTGATTCCGTCATGTTTCCTTGATTCTTCATGATTCTTAGCTTTGTGTCTAAACAAATGCACATTTAAAGAAGCAATCACCTCTTTCAGACTTTATGGAATGACTTCAGTAAGGAAAGACTTTCACTTCTGGGTAAAAGCCTGTTGGATTTTGCTGTAACCCTGGATCTAGTGATGTAGGATGCGAGGTGCAAAGGTGTATGACAGCATTTGATTTCGGTGGCCATATTGGCCCTTCAGCTCAAGCCACTGGGACTGTAGCATTGATATCTGTAGTCCTTGGTGAGCACTCCATGGGATGTGGCTATGAGTGCTGCTGGGAATCATTAACAATGCATCCACGTCAAAGGTCTAGGAACCAGGGAAGGCAGCAGAAGTAACCAGAGCTAGTTGCATGCACACATTCAGCTTAGGGCTTTACAGACATAAGAGATGCGGGTTTGATCCCTGGGTCTGGGAGATCTCCTTGAGGAGGGCATGACAACCTATTCCAGTTTTATACTTGAAGAATCCCATGGTCACATTCTGACAGGCTATAGTTCATTGAGTTGCATGCTGCTACTGCTAAGTCACTTCAGTCGTGTCCAACTCTGTGCGACCCCATGGACTGCAGCCTCCCAGGCTCCTCCATCCATGGGATTTTCCAGGCAAGAGTACTGGAGTGGGGTGCCATTGCCTTCTCCGACTGAGCTGCATACAGTTGCATAAAGTGACAGCACACACACAAGTAGTGGCAGGGCTCTGTTGTAGACACATAAACAATGGCAGGTGGATAGCATAGGTGGCAATGGCTGACGAGGCCAACTGCAGGGACATAGGTAGTTGCATGGGTCCCAGCTATCAGCTTGTACTATACCATAGATGCAAGGTTTGTCTGTAGAACAGGACAATATGAACTGCAATTGCTCCTATTGCATGACTGTTACTGATAGCACTGTTTTTCTTCCTTGTTCTGAGCTGCATCTCTGTATATTTCAGCTCTGCTGGTCTGGGTGAAAGGAAATTGAAGTGGGACTTCTATGCAATGCCCCCAAAGGGTGGGGAAGCTGGTGGCCCACAAGACTTCCTTTTCTGATGAGTGTAACTCTAAATGAGGAATTCCCTGTTGGCACTGAGCAATATTGGTTTGGGGATGAGATATGCAGACAAAATAAATCTGCTTTTCCTTTTTTTGTGTGCAGTTATTATCAAATACTGGAGAAGGTCATGGTGACCTACTCCAGCATTCTTCCCTGGAGAATCCCATGGACAGAGGCGCCTGGCAGGCTGTAGTCCAGAGGGTTGTACAGAATCAGACATAACTGAAGCGACTGAGCACACGTTATCAAATATTGTTCTGCTGTGTTGCTGAAGCTTATGAAGACGGCCCTGGAGCTTTTTCAGAGTTGTTTTACTTTATGAATAACTGTTTAATTGTCCACTTGTTGGAGAACAGATGCTGGGATCTCCTACAACATTATCTTCTAAAATAGACTTCCATATTCTTTCGTGGTTAGAACTTAATGAGCGAGTCTATTATAATTAATGTTAAGTTCAACTGAAGAACATTTTTATTAAAGCAGTTTAGTCAACAAAGTGTCATTAGTGCATTTGATGAATCAATATTCCAACTATGTCAAGAAGCAGACAAAATATTCTAACCCCAAATATCTCCTTAAAAATTGACAATAATTCCATTAACCCTATTGACAGTATCTTTGTAGTTAAGAGTAGAAACTCAAGGTTTAGACTACCTGTGTTCGAATGAATGTTATCTGTATTGCTGGCAGTAGCTTTGTAATCTTTGCTCGACTGTAAAATGGTGAGCATAATTAAGTTCTATCTTGTAGAGTTGCTGTGAGAATTAAATGGCTTATTACATTGTAAAACATATAGAACAGACATGTGCTAAATGTACAATAAATAGAAGTGTAAATATTATTATAGTTCTTCAAATATCTATAAAACTCCATTTCTCTGCAAATATTCCACTTGTTATCATCTTTTTCTTAAACATATCACAAGAGGTAATTATCTCAGAGAATACACAATACAATTTTGAGTGCTTGTTTCAAAAAGCTAGTGATTTCAATTTTTTTTCTTATTCTTTTTGTTAATATATCTTAGAACATAGTTCAAATTTTAAAGGCCTACATTTATGAAAATATCTGGCTATAGAAGATGACATTTTGTATAGAATTTTTATTTATGCTTTCCACTTTTATCAATATTTGTACCCGACAGCTTTAAGTGTCTTTGCTAAGTCACTTCAGTCGTGTCCAACTCTGTGTGACCCCATAGACGGCAGCCAACCAGGCTCCCTGGTCCCTGGGATTCTCCAGGCAAGAACACTGGAGTGGGTTGCCATTTCCTTCTCCAAGTGTCTTTAAATATCTTTAAATTATTTTGAGACAAAATAAGAATAAAATTTGTCTAATTTAGCAATGCCTAATGTTTCAAGGATCTTTCCAACATGTAAATTTTTCCTACATCCATTTTATTATCTATTACTTAATATTAACATACATAACGAATAAGTCTCAGAAGAGTATTATAATATTAATTTTGATTTAACTTTGATTAGATATATATTATCTCTTCCATTATGTATTAGCCATGCTAATACTATAATAAGCTTTAGTGTACAATAATCAAAGATTTATTACCTTAGCAACTTTTAAAATATTAATGATGTCATGCATTGAATTATGATCAAAAAGTGTACTACTTTGGGTGGAAGAGTTTTTTCAGGTCTGAAAAAAAAAAGTATTTCTTATGAAAAGGAGTAGTGTTTTTAAAGCCTATACCATTGCTTGAAGCATATGAATATGTGTATTGTTCTTAAATAGCTGCAGATGGAAAGATAATACTGAAGACATTCCAATATTACACTCATATATTTCCCATACAGTCAGCTTCAGAACAATCATGCATTTTCAATCACCCTTTATAAATTAAAGAGTAAATGCTTATTTAACATTTTTATGTCCAATTCCTTAATACTGCAGATTTTTAACTAGTAAAAAAGTGCTAGTTCTGCATTTACATGTATATATATATATTTTAATTTGAAAAGTTTGAGAAAACACAGGATTTAGAAATTCTTTTCCTCTGTTCTTTATGTCATGGGCAAGGGCAAGCTTAATTATGCAGAGCTTGCTTGGTTTCCTTTCCCACACCCTAGCCACAAAGTGAGAAAAACTGCTTGTTGTTTCTCTCATGTGGTTTTTGCGATGTCCAAGAGAGAAACATGCAAACTGGGCCCCCATTTTCCTTCTCACTATTGAATTTTCCTCCTGACCATTGAATAATACAGGCAACAAATTTGTAATGCATCCTTCTGAAAATAGGGACATGATGAATGAAAATAATTTTAATTGGATAGTCTAACTCTTTCACTCTAAACTGTCATAGGTAGAATTGCATTTTGATATGAAATAAGTTTGACCAAATTGATATTATTTCAGGAAACATTTTTGAGTTATTTCTGGTGTTTATTTACCACCATAAAGAAAAAAAAAGAGAGATATAACTATGACCCTGAGAAATACCGATCAAATAGATAACTGTGAGTTACTTTTATTCAACTAAGATCATTAAAGCAGAAATGGAAAATACGTAGTGGATGACTGAAAGCCTTTTGTGATGGTAAAATAAGATGGTCTTGCTGAATTTTTCCTGACACATAAATTTGTTAGTTCTATGAAACTTAGTTGCTTTTAATGCCCAATGTAGAAACTTTTTTTTCATTCATTGATATATTGGAAGTTTAGAGAGTATTATCCTACCTGACCTGTGCATATCAAATGATGACCACACAGAGGGATTTCAGTAATTCATCTTGTAAATGGATTGCAAGCTATGTGAACCTGTTTTTAAATACATTTTCATTGTATGCTCTTCATCTTTAATCACCCAGCTTGTGTACATCTTACATGTTTAATAAATGCTTCTTTAATCAGAAATTAGAAGAGTTGGTCCTTTTAAGTTTTTTATCTTCTAAAGATATTAGAAACATACTACAACTTTGGGTATATCTTTTACACAACACAACCCTAAAAGAATCAGACAACAGAAACATTTCTTATGTGAAAAATCTCCAGAACTACCTGAAAAGAGACTGAACTATAACCATGCAAAGGGTAAATTAGGAATGAAATAAGAGTCAACAACTATTATCACATTGCAAACAAGGAAACAGAGAAAAGGACCCCAGTCTTCAACACACTGACAAGCCTGAAAATCAGTATCAGTCATCTGTGAGAATTTGGAACTACTGTTTCAAAATCTTGAGACCGACCAAAATCTAAAAGGAGCAAACAATCTTTATAAAGAATCCACTGTAAAAATCTCAATATGTATCAAGGTAGGGAATGAAATTCTATTGTAAGCAAGTGAAGCAGCATCAAAATTGAACAAGGTAGGTGATGACACATATACACACAATTATAAAACATAAGAAAATGCATAGCATATAAAGCTAAACAGAAAAAGTACCTATTTCATTTTTATTAAAAAAAAAAAACCTGACTTGAATTAAAACAACCTCTGCATGTAGACTAATGTATATAATAGAAAACCAGTAAGTATAAGGCGTGGGAAAAGTTCAGACATTCCTTCTGCATATTGAATCAATTAATAGCATGTACAAGGAAACCCTGATTATTTGAAGGAGTGGAGAAAAATGACTTGATTCTTTACAAGTAGTGCAGGCTATTATTAGTATTCCAGATAGACTTTTTGCAGAGAGTCCATCATATGCTTTGATCTGTCTGCATCCATAGCTGGAAACTGTGCACCCAGCTCTGAAGTGGTGCGATCTGACAGTCACCTTCAACAGGAAAGTGAGTTAATGGTTGCAAATGTTAATCAGTGGATCAAAGCACATAAGTGAGTAAAACTGGGTTCTTTTAAAAAATCTGATTTCATTCCTATAGACTAAAGCAATTAAAACATTCATAATTGACTTCTCAACTTTTCCCATATTTCTTACCTGTAACTCTCTCTCTGATCTATCCTTTCTCTTTTTTTTTCTCTTTTCTTTTTTCCCTCTTCCTTCTTTTCTTCCTTCCTCCCTCATTCCTCTCCTTCTTTCTCTCTCTTTCCTTCCCTTTCTTTCTTTCTTATTTCCTTCTATGTTTCTTTCTTTCTCTTTCTCCCTTCATGACTTCCTACCTTCCTTCTCGCTCCTTTCCTTCTCTCTTTTCTCTTTCTCTTTTCCATTTTTCTTTTTCTTTCTATCTTTCCTTGTTTCTTTCTCTTCCTTCCTTTTTTCTTCCCTCCTTCCCTTCTCTCTCTCTTTTTTCTTTCTTTCTCTCTTTCTTTTTTCCCTCCTCTTTCTCTTTTTTCTTTTTCTCTTCCTCTGTTTCCTTTCTCTCCTCTTTCTCTCTTCATTTTTCTTTGCTCTTTCTCTCTTTTTTCATTTTCTCTATTTTCCTTTTTTTTTCCTTTCTGAATATTGGTATTATTTTTTTTATTGGCTTAGAAAATCATCAATGTTTCAAGTGATCAGAGTAAAAAGCTACTTAAAACACACACAATATAATTTCACTATTCCCACTAAACACATACATGAGCAGGTGTACACACACACATGCCCATTCCTGAAGTTCTGGCAAAAAAAAAAAAAAGTAATAGAAACTCTAGGTTATAAAATTGAATTAGAGATATTATACTGTCTGGGGTTATCTTGTATCTAACAGTAACAAAACAGAGGGGAATCAGGCCAAAACAGGCAAACTAACATTTTTGCCTTATTATTATGTGCCTAGACATTCTTGCACTCTCAGAACAGCTTGACTAACCAAGTTTCTAAAATGTTCTCTGATACTATAACTTTGGGAAGGAAATCTTCCACAAAACATTTTTCCTATTTTAAATAGCCAAAAAAGTTGGTTATTAGAATAACAATATTTCATGGTGAATGGAAAGAAGTATTCTAACAGAACTAAAGAGAATTTGATTAAAGTCAGAGAAAATATGTTTGACAATTTGAATAGAGAGTAAAAATATCTTGTCTTAATTTTGGAAGCCAAAGGAAGTAAAATTGCAATTGATAAGACATTTTAATGTAAAGAGTTATCATGCAAAAAAAAAAAAAAAGAGTAAAAATAACACTTCTCTAAAATTCCTTCAGAGCAAAAAAACCAGTGCCTTTGCATGCACCACCTAATGGCATAATTCAAGTTTAATTGCTGACACTACAAGTTTAACTTTTTAGCATTTAAAATTTGTTCATAAAAAGTTAATGGAACACGAATGCAATTAACTGGCAGGCCAAATTCACAAAGGATATATCAAAAATAATGCCTTGCAAATATTACTCCTTCTCCTCCTAATATAATTACTATACTCCTTCATCCACCCCTCCTGACTACCTTCCCTTGTGTTTGTCTTCGCTTATGTAATATTTGTAATTTCCCAAGATTTTCACGTGCATTGTTTTAAATATCTTAGCAAATATTTCATTTCTTGGCACATCAGCCCTACCTATACTAAAAATATTGATATATTTTAGCCTGCAGGGTTTGAAACTTGTCGTGTTTGTCCTGCTTGCTTACTAAGTATGTAAAAAGCAGATACTGCTTTATAGCTCTGGTATACTATGGAAATTGTATTTGCAATTACTCTTCAGTACTAATTCTAATGTTGGCATCAATGTTACTTAAATTTCAAGATCAACATTTAAAATGTAAATATGTATTACTGAAAAAAGATGTTTTAATGTACTCTCATCATTTCTAATTTCAAAGCAGTAAAGACAGAGTATGTAATTGTGTCTTTTCTCTCCAAATCTGATTACCATGATCTGTTAGCTATCATTTAACCAAACTAGGCAAATAGATGGGGAAACAGTGTCAGATTTTATTTTTTTGGGCTCCAAAATCACTGCAGATCGTGACTGCAGCCATGAAATTAAAAGACGCTTACTCCTTGGAAGGAAAGTTATGACCAACCTAGATAGCATATTGAAAAGCTGAGACACTACTTTGCCAACAAAGGTCCGTCTAGTCAAGGCTATGGTTTTTCCTGTGGTCATGTATGGATGTGAGAGTTGGACTGTGAAGTAGGCTGAGCACCAAAGAATTGATGCTTTTGAACTGTGGTGTTGGAGAAGACTCTTGAGAGTCCCTTGGACTGCAAGGAGATCCAACCAGTCCATTCTGAAGGAGATCAGCCCTGGGATTTCTTTGGAAGGAATGATGCTAAAGCTGAAACTCCAGCACTTTGGCCACCTCATGCGAAGAGGTGACTCATTGGAAAAGACTCTGATGCTGGGAGGGATTGGGGGCAGGAGGAGAAGGGGACGACAGAGGATGAGATGCTAGATGGCATCACTGACTTGATGTACATGAGTCTGAGTGAACTCCGGAAGTTGGTGATGAACAGGGAGGCCTGGTATGCTGCGATTCATGGGGTCGCAAAGTCAGACACGACTGAGCGACTGAACTGAACTGAACTGAACTGAGCCTAGCATTTCAAGACACAACTCTAACTGTTTAGAAGTACTCATGACTAAACTCTTTGAGAAATATTTTTCTTCAAATCATCATATGTGTCATCATAGTACCTCAGTTTCCTACTAGTGCTCTTGTAATGAATATGTATCAATTGTAGCTATATTTTATGCATCCTTGAAATTTATTTTATTGTGACTGCTTTGCCAAATTGACTTTTTAGTTTTATTAGTAAAATAGCAAAGACTTGAAGATAGTATAAATATTTACCTAGTGAAAGTGAAAGTGTTAGTCCCTCAGTAGTGTCCAACTCTGCAACCCCATGAACTATAGCCTACCAGGCTCCTCTGTCTATGGAATTCTCTAGGCAAGAATACTGGAGTGAGTGGCCATTCCCTTCTCCAGGGGATCTTCCCAACACAGGGATTAAACCTGTGCTTTCTGCATTGCAGGCAGATTACCATCTGATCCACCAAGGAAACCCGATATTTACCTAAAAGTAAAGGTACAGTGGAAGTTGCTCAGCCGTGTCTGACTCTTTGTGAACACATGGACTGTAACCTACCAGGCTCCTCTGTCCATAGGATTCTCCAGGCAAGAACACTGGAGTGGATTGCCATTCCCTTCTCCAGGGGATCTTACCAACCCAGGAATTGAACCTATGTTTCCTGCATTGCAGGCAGATTCTTTACCATCTGTGCCACCAGGGAAGTCCAATATTTACCTAAGGGATAATTAATTAGGCTAAACAGTGGTTGTGCTTGTTCCTGAAAATATGGCTGATTAACTAATATAATTTTTGTTATTGTTGTTGACCATTTTGTGTTATTACCTTTCTTTTTCTCTTGTATTGGATGTAATTGTACCAGCTTCCAGCTATCAAACTTCCTTTTCAATTTTGTTCTGTCAGGATTAAACCATGCCTGTTATTAAGCTTCTCATATTTATTCTATTCTAGAGCATTTTAGGAAGAGCATTTGTCAAAACTGCATTTACTTGGGGTAAAAAGAACTGCATTGCAGACTGTGGGTTTTCCCAGTGGCTCAGTGTAAACAATCTGCCTGCAGTGCAAGAGACCAGGGTTTGATCCCTGGGTTGGGCCAATCCCTGGACAAGGGCATGACAACCCACTCCAGTATTCTTGCCTGGAGAATCCCATGGACAGAGAAGCCTGACTACAGTCCACAGGGTCATAAAGAGTCCCACACAACTAAAGAGACTGAGCACACATGCACTCAGATTGCAACATCTGTGAAGGGAAGCCTGGTCAGCTGAAAAAGGCTCAGTATCCCTGAGCCAAGTGAGACACTCAGTCCAACCTTTAAGACACAATCCAATTCCATGTACACCTCTTTCTGAAATTTATGAACTTCATCCCCAGAAGCTCTTGTTCATCCCAGGGGCATGTATTCAACTCCCAAAGTAGTACCATAAATTTTTATTCAGTCTTTCATGAATCTATTGTTCTTTCATTAAAAAATAATAATAATATGGAGGCAAAGTATACCTGGATATATTGCTTAACAATGGAATTGAGAAAGATGGTAATGATAACCCTGTATGTGAGACAGCAAAAGAGACACAGATGTATAGAACAGTCGTATGGACTCTGTGGGAGAGGGCGAGGGTGGGATGATTTGGGAGAATGGCATTGAAACATGTATAATATCATATGTGAAATGAAACGCCAGTCCAGGTTCGATGCATGATACAGGATGCTCAGCGCTGGTGCACTGGGACAACCCAGAGGGACGTTATGGGGAGGGAGGTGGGAGCAGGGTTCAGTATGGGAAACACGTGTACACCCATGGCAGATTCACGTTGATGTATGGCAGAACCAATACAATATTGTAATGTAATTAGCCTCCAATTAAAATAAATAATTTATATTAAAAAATACCTGCAAATTCTCTAAATTCAATTGTAGGTCATGTATCACTTGAATTTTGGTGGCAAGGGAGCTGACTTCTTACATACAGATGAACTTTGAAACATTTTAAGCAAAATAACATTCACTTACTAAGTAGAACTATTTATGTCTTCATTGAGCTACACCAAATTTTACCAGCTCATATTATGGCAGTCTGCCAAAAGAGTCACCAAAACCAAATAGATAATGGCATTCTAAACCACAGCTACCGTCAGGAAAATTTGGAACCAGAGTTGATGCCTTAAATATTCTTTGTAAGATTCTAAATACATCAGGACAAATATTCCTTAGTAATATACTATATAATTTGCAGATTTTTTGACAACTGACAGGCAGTTGTTTAAGGTCATATCTTTTGGAAGTACTAATGAAAACTTTCATGACACACATAACTTTTGGACAACCAACATGAAACAGAAGAGTATGCTATCTATCTCAAGAAACCCTGATTCGTTATAATGGGGGAAGCAATTATGGGATAATGAAAAAAATACAAAGAAAGAGACGGAACTAGTTAATTCATCAAACATGCTATATGAAAATATTTGACCTAAATGTCATTTCTTGTTCTTTATTACCAGGACCCATATAAAGAGGGGGCTTCCCTGGCGACTCAGATAGTAAAGAATCTGTCTGCAATGCAGGAGACCCAGGTTCAAAATCTGGATCGGAAAGCTCCCCTGGAGAAGGGAATGCTTCTCATTCCAGTATTTTTGCCTGGAGAATTCCATTAACAGAGGAGATTGGTGGGCTACAATCCATGAAGTCACAAAGAGCTGGACATGACAGCTTTTCTAAACTAATTAACCTCTATAGTGTATTAGTTTCTGTAGGTTTTTTATTTTTTATTGTTTAATATACTTACTACATAAAAAGAAGCATAATTAAATTTTTGTTTTTTCCGAATAACTGGCAAAATTACACAGTTTTCTAATGCTTCACATTTTCGAGTTTTAGCGATCTTTGTGAACATACCTTGGAAAAGATATTTTTGGTACAATTTTGAGAAACAATGTATCCTATGGCTTTTGTAATTATTAAAAACCCAGAATGATTATTTCTGTCTCTTCCAAGAAACCTTTCATTACCTATGAAAATATGGGAATTACAAACATTCTTATTGGTGACTGAAAGTGTTTTTAATATTAAAAACATGTGGAAATATCTGCTATTCTGAAAACACTTCTGAAAAATAAGCAAATGTCTTGAGTCTCAAAATATTAAGGTCGTCCATTTTCCTCCTTTTTCCCAAATGCCTTCTTATTTTCTATCATATGTGGGTAATATTCAAAACTTTGGTTTGTTATCAGATTAAATTAATCCCCTCTTGCTTCATAATCCGAATCCTATTACAGTATATTCAAATTTAAGGTCTTCATAGTCAAACGTACAAACTGAACAGTATGTGATCCATTTAAGGTTTATCTTTTTAGGAAGACATATTTTTAAAAGCTAAGGCTTGATGACAAATGAATAAATATTTACATTCATTCACTTGTGTTCTTCATATATTAATAATGATTCTTTGTAAAAAAAAAAAAGTCGTGTTTTTTTTTTTTCACTATACCACCAGGGAAGACCCTGGGGTATTTTTTTTTTTTTTTGAGGATAATTGCTTTACAATATTGTATTGGCCTCTGCTATACATCAAAATGAACCAACCACAAGTATACATATGTCCACCCCTCCTGAACCTGTCTCCCCTTTCCCACTCCATCTCACTCCTCTAGGTTGTCACAGAGCACCGGGTTGAGCTCCCTGCATCACACAGCAAATTTCCACTTGCTATTTTACACATGGTAATGTATATGTTTCCATACTATTCTCTCAATTCGTCCCTCCCTCTCCTTCCCTATGTCCACAAAGAATGCTTTCAAGTCAGCCTTAATGAGGTGGATTGAACCTACAGCCTAGATAAATATTGTATATTAATGCATGTGTGTGGAATCTAGAAATATTCATAGTGATGAACTTATTTTCAGGGCAGTAATGGAGATGTAGACATAAAAATCAGTTTTCTTTGATGCATATGTTATTATGTTAATCTTACAGACATCATATTTAAGCTTTAAACTGATGGTTACAAAATTTAGTTTAAAAAACTAATCACATTTCATGAGAACCCAAGGGCTGAAGCAAAACTATGGTTCTAATATGAATGCTTTAAATAATTGTTCTAACAAAACATGTAGAAAAGTGACCATTTCAAGCATACAGTCATTAAGGGATACTTGATTGATTTACCCCAACTGTTTGGGGCTTCCCTGGAAGCTTAGCTGGTAAAGAACCCACCAGCAGTGCAGGAGACCCTAGTTTGATTCCTGGTTCAGGAAGATATTGGGCTTCCCAGTGGGCTCAGCTGATAAAGAAATCACCTGCTATGTGGGAGACCTAGGTTCGACCCCAGGGTTGGAAAGATCCCCTGGAGAAAGGAAAGGCTACCCACTTCAGTATTCTGGCCTGGAGAATTCCATGGACTTTATAGTCCATGGGGTCACAAAGAGTTGAACATGACTGCGTGGACACAGAAGGGCCGAGAGGAGCTACTCCACTTTCAAGGTCAGGAGGGGCGGCCATGAGGAGATACACTTCATCCAAGGTAAGGAGCAACGGCTGCACTTTGCTGGAGTAGCCATGAAGAGATACCCCACGTCCAAGGTAAAAGAAACCCAAGTAAGATGGTAGGTGTTGTGAGAGGGCATCAGAGGGTAGACCCACTGAAACCATAATCACAGAAAACTAGCCAATCTGATCACATGGACCACAGCCTGTCTAACTCACTGAAACTAAGCCATGCCATGTGGGGCCACCCAAGATGGGAGGATTATGGTGGAGAGGTCTGACAGAATGTGGTCCACTGGAGAAGGGAATGGCAAACCACTTCAGTATTCTTGCCTTGAGAAACCCATGAACAATATGAAAAGGCAAAATGATAGGATACTGAAAGAGGAACTCCCCAGGTCGGTAGGTACCCAATATGCTACAGGACAGCAGTGGAGAAATAACTCCAGAAAGAATGAAGGGATGGAGCCAAAGCAAAAACAATGCCCAGTTGTGGATGTGACTGGTGATAGAAGCAAGGTCTGATGCTGTAAAGAGCAATATTGCATAAGAACCTGAAATGTTAGGTCCATGAATCAAGCAAATTGGAAGTGGTCAAACAAGAGATGGCAAGAGTGAATGTCGACATTCTAGGAATCAGCGAACTAAAATGGACTGGAATGGGTGAATTGAACTCAGATGACCATTATATCTACAACTGTGGGCAGGAATCCCTTAGAAGAAATGGAGTAGCCATCATGGTCAACAAAAGAGTCCAAAATGCAGTACTTGGATGCAATCTCAAAAACGACAGAATGATCTCTGTTCGTTTCCAAGGCAAACCATTCAATATCATGGTAAACCAAGCCTATGCTCCAACCAGTAATGCTGAAGAAGCTGAAGTTGAACAGTTCTATGAAGAACTACAAGACCTTTTAGAACTAACACCCCCAAAAGATGTCCTTTTCATTATAGGGCTGCTGCTGCTGCTGCTAAGTCACTTCAGTTGTGTCTGACTCTGTGCGACCCCATAGATGGCAGCCCACCAGGCTCCTCTGTCCCTGGGATTCTCCAGGCAAGAATACTGGAGTGGGTTGCCAATTCCTTCTCCAATGCATGAAAGTGAAAAGTGAAAGTGAAGTCGCTCAGTCGAGCCCAACTGTTAGCAACCCCATGGAATGTAGCCTACCAGGCTCCTCCGTCCATGGGATTTTCCAGGCAAGAGTACTGGAGTGGGGTGCCATTGCCTTCTCTGTCATTATAGGGCACTGGAATGCAAAAGTAGGAAGTCAAGAAATACCTGGAGTAACAGGCAAATTTGACCTTGGAGTACGGAATGAAGCAGGGTAAAGGCTAACAGAGTTTTGCCAAGAGAACGCACTGGTCATAGCAAACATCCTCTACCAACAACACAAGAGAAGACTCTACACGTGGACATCACCAGATGGTCAACACTGAAATCAGATTGATTATATTCTTGCAGCTAAAGGTGGAGAAGCTCTAAATAGTCAGCAAAAATAAGACCGGGAGCTGACTGTGGCTCAGATCATGAACTTCTTATTGCCAAATTCAGACTTAAATTGAAGAAAGTAGGGAAAACAACTAGATCATTCAGGTATGACCTGAATCAAATCCCTTATGATTATACAGTGGAAGTGAGAAATAAATTTAAGGGACTAGATCTGATAGAGTGCCTGATGAATTATGAACAGAGGTTCGTGACATTGTACAGGAGACAGGGATCAAGACCATCCCCATGGAAAAGAAATGCAAAAAAGCAAAATGGCTGTCTGGGGAGGCCTTACAAATAGCTGTGAAAAGAAGAGAAGCGAAAGGAAAGGAGAAAAGGAAAGATATGAGCATCTGAATGCAGAGTTCCAAAGAATAGCAAGGAGAGATAAGAAAGCCTTCTTCAGCGATCAGTGCAAAGAAATAGAGGAAAAAAACAGAATGGGAAAGACTAGAGATCTCTTCAAGAAAACTAGAGATACTAAGGGAACATTTCATGCAAAGATGGGCTTGATAAAGGACAGAAATTGTATGGACCTAACAGAAACAGAAGATAATTAAGAAGAGGTGGTGAGAATACACAGAAACTATACAAAAAAGATCTTCATGACCCAGGTAATCACGATGGTGTGATCACTGACCTAGAGCCAGACATCCTGGAATGTGAAGTCAAGTGGGCCTTAGAAAGCATCACTGTGAACAAAGCTAGTGGAGGTGATGGAATTCCAGTTGAGTTATTTCAAATCCTGAAAGATGATGCTGTGAAAGTGCTGCACTCAATATGCCAGAAAATTTGGAAAACTCAGCAGTGGTCACAGGACTGGAAAAAGTCAGTTTTCATTCCAATCC
>NW_011494836.1:401656-410664 GCF_000754665.1 Bison bison bison | reverse complement strand
TCCAGTTGAGTTATTTCAAATCCTGAAAGATGATGCTGTGAAAGTGCTGCACTCAATATGCCAGAAAATTTGGAAAACTCAGCAGTGGTCACAGGACTGGAAAAAGTCAGTTTTCATTCCAATCCCAAATAAAGGCAATGCCAAAGAATGCTCAAACTACTGCAGAATTGCACCATCTCACACGCTAGTAAAGTAATGCTCAAAATTCTCCAAGTCCGGCTTCAGCAATACATGAAAGATGAACTTCCAGATGTTCAAGCAGGTTTTAGAAAAGGCAGAGGAACCAGAGATCAATTGCCAACATCTGCTAGATCATGGAAAAAGCAAGAGAGTTCCAGAAAAACATCTATTTCTGCTTTATTAACTATGCCAAAGCCGTTGACTGTGTTGATCAAAATAAACTGTGGAAAATTCTGAAAGAGATGGGAATACCAGACCACCTGACCTGCGTCTTGAGAAATCTGTATGCAGGTCAGGAAGCAACAGTTAGAACTGGACATGGAACAACAGACTGGTTCCAAATAGGAAAAGGAGTACATCAAGGCTGTATATTGTCACCCTGCTTATTTAACTTCTATGCAGAGTACATCATGAGAAATGCTGGGCTGGAAGAAGCAGAGCTGGAATCAAGATTGCTGGGAGAAATATCAAGAACCTCAGATATGCAGATGACTTCAAGCTTATGGCAGAAACTGAAGAGGATCTAAAAAGCCCCTTGATGAAAGTGAAAGTGGAGAGTGAAAAAGTTGGCTTAAAGCCCAACATTCAGAAAACTAAGATCATGGCATCCGGTTCCATCACTTCATGGGAAATAGATGGGGAAACAGTGGAAACAGTGTCAGACTTTATTTTTCTGAGCTCCAAAATCACTGCAGATGGTGATTGTAGCCATGAAATTAAAAGATACTTACTCCTTGGAAGGAAAGTTATGCCCAATCTAGACAACATATTAAAAATCAGAGACATTACTCTGCCAACAAAGGTCCCTCTAGTCAAGGCTATGGTTTTTCCAGTGGTCATGTATGGATGTGAAAGTTGGACTGTGAAGAAGGCTGAGAGCCTAAGAATTGATGCTTTTGAACTGTGGTGTTGGAGAAGACTCTTGAGAGTTCCTTGGACTGCAAGGAGATCCAACCAGTCTATTCTAAAGGAGATCAGTCCTGTGTGTTCTTTGGTAGGACTGATGCTAAAGCTGAAACTCCAATACTTTGGCCACCTCATGTGAAGAGTTGACTCATTGGAAAAGACTCTGATTCTGGGAGGGATTGGGGGCAGGAGGAGAAGGGGATGACAGAGGATGAGATGGCTGGATGGCATCACCGACTCGATGGACATGAGTTTGAGTGAACTCTGGGAGTTGGTGATGGACAGAGAGCCCTGGCGTGCTGCACATTATGGGGTTGCAAAGAGTCGGACATGACTGAATGAATTACTGAACTGATCCCTCCATCCATGACTTCCTGTCAGACTTTCATGTCACACAATTCTTTGCTACAATTTTCCTCCTTCTCCAGCTCTACCTGACTTAATGGCAAATAATGAACAAACTAGTGTTGAAGAGAGGATTAGAAAACTAAAGAGTCGATGCTATAATCTTGGACATTAAAAACAAGTCATTAGCATCTGAATGATAGAGGGTTGTGGATATTAATTTTATGAAACGAATCATAAATTCCATTCAGTGTGAAGCAAATTGAAAAAAAATGCAGTATTTTTAATGGGTTAACCAGCTGTGAATTGAAGGACATGCAATACACATGGAATTTATTTTTTTTATTTTTTTCAGCATATGCAAAGACTTAGTTCCCCATCATCACTCACGGCAGTTGTTCAGCTAATTTTTGGCAGGTTGTAGAAACAATGTCTCCACCATCATCAAGTGGCTCATTTCATTTATATAATGAACACCATTTTGCATTCAAAAATAAAAACAGATATCAAATGGATTGCAAAAATACAAAGAGTACACAATGAAGTGGAAAGCCACTAAATTACTATCCACCAGCTTTTCCATTTTATTGCCCCTGTGAATCAAAGTGAACAATTCCAGATGTTTTAGGGCTTCTGATAGATACAAGAAAATCTTCCTCTCTATCACTGTCCTTGGTCAAATAGTTCCTTATTATCTAGCATTGTTCCTACTTGCAACTGCAGAAGGAAGAAAAGGCTTATTAATTGTAGTTTTCCAGGTCACCAAAAGTCCACATTTGTCCCATAAATTTTGTTCTCTACTTGATCTTAACATTTTTTTGTAAAATGACCCTTATTTAAGGTGTCAGTATCCAAGGTCTCAGTTATAATCTACTTAAGAAAATTAAAGATATTTTGCAATCTAGTCCCCCTTCCCCTGGGTCCTAGTGCACACAAGGTTCTGTCGGTGCCCTCTAAGAGTTTATTTCCCAGTTCTGTGTAAGTTCTGGTAGCTCTATGGTGGGGTTAATGGTGACCTTCTCCAAGAGGGCTTATGCCGTACCCAAGTCTGCTGCACCCAGAGCCCCTGTCCCTGTGTCAGTCCACTACTGACCTATACCTCCACAGGAGATGCTCAAACACAGTTCTGTCTCAGTCTCTGTGGGATCCCTGGGTCCTGGTGCACACAAGGTTTGTTTGAGCCCTTCTCCCTGGGATATGGGGAATCTCATCACCGCTGCTCACTCCAGTGCTGCACATGTAAAGATGGGCTCAATAAATGACAGAAATGGTATGGACCTAACAGAAGCAGAAGATATTAAGAAGAGGCAGCAAGAATACACATGAGAAGTATACAAAAAAGATCATGACCCAGATAATCAATCACATGGTGTGATCACTTATGTAGAGCCAGACATCCTGGAAGATGAAGTCAAGTGGGCCTTAGGAATCATCACTATGAACAAAGCTAGTGGAGGCGATGGAATTCCAGTTGAGTTATTTCAAATCCTGAAAGATGATACTGTGAAAGTGCTTCACTCAATATGCCAGAAAATTTGGAAAACTCAGCAGTGGTCACAGGACTGGAAAAAGTCAGTTTTCATTCCAATCCCAAAGAAAAGCAATGCCAAAGAATGCTCAAACTACAGCACAATTGCACCCATCTCACACTCTAGTAAAGTAATCCTCAAAATTCTCCAAGCCAGACTTCAACAGTACATGAACTATGAACTTCCAGATGTTCAAGCTGGTTTTAGAAAAGGCAGAGGAACCAGAGACCAAATTGCCAACATCCGTTGGAACATTGAAAAAGCAAGAGAGCTCCAGAAAAACATCTACTTCTCCTTTATTGACTATGACAATAAAGTGTTTGACTGTGTGGATCACCACAAACTATGGAAAATTCTGAAAGAGATGGGAATACCAGACCACCTGACCTGCCTCTGAGAGGTCAGGAAGCAACAGTTAGAACTGGTCATGGAAAAACAGACTGGTTGCAAATCGGGAAAGGAGTATGTCAAGGCTGTATATTGTCACCCTGCTTATTCAACTTATATGCAGAGTACATCATGAGAAACACTGGGTTGGATGAAGCACAAGCTGAAATCAAGATTGCTGGGAAAAATATCAATAACCTCATATTGCAGATGACAACCCTGTTATGGCAGAAAATGAAGAAGAACTAAAGAGCCTCTTGATGAAAATGAAAGAGGAGAGTGAAAAAGTTGGCTCAAAGCTCAACATTCAGAAAACGAAGATCATGGCATCCGGTCCCCTCACTTCATGGTAAATAGATGGGGAAACAGTGGCAGACTTTACTTTTTGGGGCTCCAAAATCACTGCAGATGGTGACTGCAGTCATGAACTGTAAAGATAGTTACTCTTTGGAAGAAAAGTTACGACAAACCTATTAAAAATCAGAGGCATTACTTTGCCAACAAAAGTCCATCTAGTCAAAGCTACGGTTTTTCCAGTAGTCATGTATGGATGTGAAAGTTGGACTATAAAGAAAGCTGAGTGCAGAAGAATTGATATTTTTGAACTGTGGTGTTGAGGAAGATTCTTGAGGGTCCCTTCGACTCCAAGGAGATCCAACCAGTTCATCCTAAAGGAGATTGGTCCTGAATATTCATTGGAAGGATTGATGTTGAAGCTGAAACTCCAATACTTTGGCCACCTGATACGAAGAACTGACTCATTTGAAAAGATCTTGATGCTGAGAAAGATTGAAGGCAAGAGGAGAAGGGGATGGCAGAGGATGAGATGTTTGGATGGCATCACCACCTCGATGGACATGAATTTGAGTAAATTCTGGGAGTTGGTGATGGACATGGAGGCCTGGCATGCTGCAGTCCATGGGGTAGCAAAGAGCTGGACATGACTGAGTGACTGAACTGAACTGAAGGATATATTTTTTAGGCATGAATTGTCGTGGCATTTGATTCACTATTCCTAATCCTTTGTGTATCTAACTAGAGACTTACAAAGTATGTTTGTTTATTTGCTGGCCAGTTTTGGGAACAGGGTATGCCAATGTTATTGGGCTCTAATGACCTCAATGAAAAATATCATTCCTTTCAATAAATGGGGCAATTGGTTTTCAAAAAGAAGCACTCTGGCTTCTTACCAGAATACTTTCTAAACTGTGATTAGGGTCTTATTTGGCTTTTTCATTTCCTTGTCATAATTTTTAGGATCTCTCTTGTTTTGATGATCAAATTGAGATAAGCTGAATTCATTCTTAGTATTTTTAAACATGTACCCAAACTCTTGCTTATTAGTAATAAAAAATTAAAAATTTTGTTTTCAGATCATATTAACATACTTTTTTTATTCAAGAAATAAGAAAAATCCATCTCTGAAAGTCCTATAATTACTTTTAAATTATTTTTATGAATGTTTGAAATTTAAGTTAGAAATATATGAGAAAAGTAATTTATTTCTAATTTAAGTATACAAGTTTAATGCATTATATTAAATCTTAAAAGTACTATTTATATACAGGTAATTGATATAGAAATAATTAAATGTTGAAAATTGTACTGCCTATTTATATATCCTAAATGCAATAGATGGGCAAACATAAGAAACTAGTGGTGGCTTAGATCACATGGTCATCTTAAGGTCTAGGAAGTATCTTTTAAACACCTAAATATTTTGTATGTTCCTTGTCTCATGTTAAAATCATGATGGTGATTATTTTCATGATTAGTCCTTTCTCAAAGTGAAAAATGTAAATGAGGTAATTTAACAATTCAAGATCATGTTGTGCTCTATATAGCTGGTGAAATTTTACTCTTCCAAAGATGGTAGCAAACTCACAAAGAAAAACAATTTTTAAAAAAAGGCATAGGGTAGAGAAGTTACCAGAGACACAAAAAGGATGACCACATAATTTATCATTCAAACTAGAGTATTTTTGAGACTGCAAGTGGAAGCTATTCATAATTACATGGGGTTCTAGGTATAAACTGGGACAATTACTGTACAAACAAGGACTTAGTCTATCTCTAGACACACGGAATCCAAGATAGACAAGACACTCCATGGTTTGAATTTTCAGCAGAACCTAAAGAAATCACCTAATTTTGATAAATTAAGTAATGAATTTGTCGTTCTCAATACAAACAAAATCTATTTATTGAAAAGTGAAAGTCGCTCAGTCCTGTCCTACTTTTTGCGACCCCATGGATAGTAGTCTGCCAGGCTCCTCTGTCCATGGAATTCTCCAGGAAGAATACTGGAGTCGGTAGCTGGTCCCTTCTCCAGAGGATCTTCCTGACCCAGGAATTGAAGCTGAGTCTCCTGCATTGCAGGCAGATTCTTTACCAGCTGAGCTATCAGGGAAAGTTTACTATAAACTAAATACTTCATGAGTTTTTATAGCATCAACGGAGATTAAGAAAGATGTAATTCCTATCTCCTTTGGAGAGCTATTGGGCAAATGACAGAAGTAGACAAGGACAAGTAAGAAAATGAACAAATAATTGTAATAATGATATCTGAGACTTCTCCAAGAGTCGAGGAATTAAGACTCCACCTTCCAATGTACAGCGTGCGTTTGATCCCTGGTCAGGAAATTTAGGTCTCACATGCTGTGGAGGGTGAGGTCAAATTTTTTTTTTTTTTTTTAAGTGACACCTACTATGAAAGAATGATATGCACCTACACCAATATCTTTGAAGGAAAAACAGATACACTTGGTGTACCTCAGGGTCAGTAAATCAGTGGTTCAACTGGAAGAGAGGGACGGATAAGAAGGAGAGAAAATCCTACTGTTTGAAGTCTCCTGTTTGGCTGAGTGTAATTTTCAAAACAGCAGGTGACCATGACTTGTTATCAGTGAGAATATATAGTAATTTGGGATGAAATATGAAGGTGAAATATGAAGCAAACACTTTCAGGCAAAGATAAAAGTAAATATACCCTAAGTTTTTGCATGTCATGGGGGCTTAAAGAGAGCTCCTGTGAATTGGGGCAAGGCAGATATAAAACAGGGGTGAATCATGAAATAAGTTTAGAGTCCACTGGTAGTCAAATCATTTAAGACCAAAACACGCAGAACTGATGAGTTTAATTCTCAGAGTTGTCAGATGCTACAATGGGTTAAAGGAAAATCAGTGACATGGTTTAAGTTTAAGGAAAAAACACACTTTGGCTTCATTCTTCACCTCTATTGCATTAATTAGCAACTTCATCAAAATCCATTGTGTGCAGATTAAAAAATAAAGTTTAGCCATTGGTATAATTTTTTTTTTCCTTTGGCTCCACGTTGTTGTTGTTCAGTTGCTCAGTCGTGTCCAACTCTTTATGACCCCATGAACAGCAGAAAGCCAGGCTTCCCTGTCCTTCACTCTCTCCTGGAGTTTGCTGAAACTCATGCCCATTGGATCGGTGATGCCATCCATCATCGCATCCTGTCATCCACTTCTCCTGCTCTCAATCCTTCCCAGCATCAGGATCTTTTCTAATAAGTTGGCTCTTCACATCAGGTGGCCAAAGTATTGGAGCTTCAGCTTCAGCATCAGTTCTTCCAATGAATATTCAGGGTTGATTTCCTTTCAGCTTTACTGTTTGATCTCCTTGCTGTCCAAGGGAATTTCAAGAATCTTCTCCAGCACCACAGTTTTAAAGCATACATTCCACCTTTATTTTTGGTGGTGAGAAAACATTTTGGACTATAAGTCTAACAGACCACAAGGGTCCAAATCTCTTGGGACACATTTTTTACAATGTATTTAGGTGGTATTTTCCTAATTTTAATGAAAATGAAGTGAACATATAAAAAAGAAAAAAAGAAAAGAAAAAGTTGTTTAGAAATCTGACTACCAAGGATAAAATATTTCTTTTCCTATGGTGGCAGGCAAACTCCTAAGATGGTTCTCAATAAACCTCACCTCCTGGTATCCATTCCTTTTGACAATCTGTATCCTTAAAGTATGAACAGGTCCTGGTGACCAGTAGAGTTTAGTAAGTTGATGGGAGTTTAGTTACATAATTAGCTAATTGTCTTACAAAAGATTGTAACTTCTGTATTGCTAGCAGATTTTCTCCTTTGCTTTCTTACCTTGCACACTTTTATGAAGTGAGGCCTCAATGGTGAAAGGTTTCTGGCAAGTGGATGGTAGGAAGCTGAATGCTGTCAATGACCACTGAGCTTGACATGGATCCCTCACCAGTTGGACCTTCAGATTAGACTCCTGTCTGACACCTGGACTGCAACTTTGTGAGAAACTCTCAGGGGGAGCACCTACTTAAATCCTATCCAGATCTCTGACCCACAATAACTGTAAGGCAAGATATTTAGTTGCTTAGTCATTTGCAACTCTTTTCAACCCCTGCCAGGCTCCTCTGTCCATGGGGATTCCCCAGGCAAGAATACTGAAGTGAATTTGCCATTTACTAACTATGGAGTGGGAGAAGGCAATGGCACCCTACTCCAGTACTGTTGCATGGAAAATCCCATGGATGGAGAAGCCTAGTAGGCTGCAGTCCATGGGGTCGCTAAGAGTCAGACACGACTGAGCGACTTCACTTTCACTTTCCACTTTCATGCATTGGAGAAGGAAATGGCAACCCACTCCAATGTTCTTGCCTGGAGAATCCCAGGGACGGGGGAGCCTGGTGGGCTGCAGTCCATGGGGTCACACAGAGTCAGACACGACTAAAGCAGCTTAGCAGCAGCAGCAGCAACTACGGAGTTAGTTACTTCCTTTCCTGAGGTTTTCTCTGGTGGCTCAGATGGTAAAGAATCTGTCTGCAATGCAGGAGATCTAGGTTTGGTCCCTGGGTCGGGAAGATCTCCTAGAGAAGGGAATGGCAGCCCACCACTCTAGGATTCTTGCCTGGAGAGTTGTAGGGACAGAGGAACCTAGCAGGCAGTCCATGGGGTTGCAAACATTGAGTGCTTTCACTTTCCTTCCTGAGTGAAAGACACAGACTTTTTCACACCACTGTTGGCCAGTTACTAAAGCAAGGGGAGCAATGGTTTGATCCCTGGGTCAGGAAGATCACACAAAGAAGGACTTGGCAACCCACTCCAGCATTCTTGCCTGAGAAATCCCATGGACAGCACAGGCTATAGTCCACGGGGTCGCAGAAGGGTCTGACATGACTTAGCAACTAAACAACAATAACAAACTAAAAGGCAGAGGCAACAATAGCATCCACTACAAGGATTGTACATTTTAACTTTTCTTTTTCCTTTTTAGATATGCTAAAGAAATGGACCTATGTAACATTTCTAGTCATCAGACTTTGTAAAAGTTATCAATACATGTTAATTTATGATGATAAAAGTTTTTAAGGTAGATAAAATTGGGGGGGTGAGTATATAATCAATTATTCAGTAAGTGTTAATTAAGAAGTTTTTTCATGTGAACCAGTTACTGAATATTTTAAGTAGTGCAAAGATGTATGTTCTTTTTTTTTTTTTTTGTAGGATTCTTTTTTTTTTTTTTTTATTTTTTAAATTTTATTTTATTTTTAAACTTCACATAATTGTATTAGTTTTGCCAAATATCAAAATGAATCCATCACAGGTATACATGTGCTCCCCATCCTGAACCCTCCTCCCTCCTCCCTCCCCATACCCTGTG
>NW_011494836.1:396345-399117 GCF_000754665.1 Bison bison bison | reverse complement strand
TCCATTTTATTGGCATATAATTGTTGATAGTAGTCTCTTATGATCCTTTGTATTTCTGTGTTGTCTGTTGTGATCTCTCCATTTTCATTTCTAATTTTATTGATTTGATTTTTCTCCGTTTGTTTCTTGATAAGTCTGGCTAATGGTTTGTCAATTTTATTTATCCTTTCAAAGAACCAGCTTTTGGTTTTGTTGATTTTTGCTATGGTCTCTTTTGTTTCTTTTGCATTTATTTCTGCTCCAATTTTTAAGATTTCTTTCCTTCTACAAACCCTGGGGTTCTTCATTTCTTCCTTTTCTAGTTGCTTTAGGTGTAGAGTTAGGTTATTTATTTGACTTTTTTCTTGTTTCTTGAGGTGTGCCTGTATTGCTATGAACTTTCCCCTTAGGACTGCTTTTACCGTGTCCCACAGGTTTGGGGTTGTTGTGTTTTCATTTTCATTCTTTTCTATGCAAATTTTGATTTCTTTTTTGATTTCTTCTGTGATTTGTTGGTTATTCAGCAGCGTGTTGTTCAGCCTCCATATGTTGGAATTTTTAATAGTTTTTCTCCTGTAATTGAGATCTAATCTTACTGCATTGTGGTCAGAAAAGATGCTTGGAATGATTTCTATTTTTTTCAATTTACCAAGGCTAGCTTTATGGCCCAGGATGTGATCTATCCTGGAGAAGGTTCCATGTGCGCTTGAGAAAAAGGTGAAATTCATTGTTTTGGGATGAAATGTCCTATAGATATCAATTAGGTCTAACTGGTCTATTGTATCATTTAAAGTTTGTGTTTCCTTGTTAATTTTCTGTTTAGTTGATCTATCCATAGGTGTGAGTGGGGTATTAAAGTCTCCCACTATTATTGTGTTATTGTTAATTTCTCCTTTCATACTTGTTAGCATTTGTCTTACATACTGCAGCGCTCCCGTGTTGGGTGCATATATATTTATAATTGTTATATCTTCTTCTTGGATTGATCCTTTGATCATTATGTAGTGACCTGCTTTGTCTCTTTTCACAGCCTTTTTTTAAAGTCTATTTTATCTGATATGAGTATTGCTACTCCTGCTTTCTTTTGGTCCCTATTTGCATGGGAAATCTTTTTCCAGCCCTTCACTTTCAGTCTGTATGTGTCCCCTGTTTTGAGGTGGGTCTCTTGTAGACAACATATGTAGGGGTCTTGTTTTTGTATCCATTCAGCCAGTCTTTGTCTTTTGGTTGGGGCATTCAACCCATTTATGTTTAAGGTAATTACTGATAAGTATGATCCCGTTGCCATTTACTTTATTGTTTTGTGTTCGAACTTATACACCGTTTTTGTGTTTCCTGTCTAGAGAATATCCTTTAGTATTTGTTGGAGAGCTGGTTTGGTGGTGCAGAATTCTCTCAGCTTTTGCTTGTCTGAAAAGCTTTTGATTTCTCCTTCATACTTGAATGAAATCCTTGCTGGGTACAATAATCTGGGCTGTAGGTTATTTTCTTTCATCATTTTAAGTATGTCTTGCCATTCCCTCCTTACTTGGAGAGTTTCTATTGAAAGATCAGCTGTTATCCTTATGGGAATTCCCTTGTGTGTTATTTGTTGTTTTTCCCTTGCTGCTTTTAATATTTGTTCTTTGTGTTTGATCTTTGCTAATTTGATTAATATGTGTCTTGGGGTGTTTCACCTTGGGTTTATCCTCTTTGGGACTCTCTGGGTTTCTTGGACTTGGGTGATTATTTCCTTCCCCATTTTAGGGAAGTTATCAACTATTATCTCCTCAAGTATTTTCTCATGGTCTTTCTTTTTGTCTTCTTCTTCTGGAACCCCTATGATTCGAATGTTGTAGCGTTTAATATTGTCCTGGAGGTCTCTGAGATTGTCCTCATTTCTTTTAATTCATTTTTCTTTTATCCTCTCTGATTCATTTATTTCTACCATTCTATCTTCTAATTCACTAATCCTATCTTCTGCCTCTGTTATTCTACTATTTGTTGCCTCCAGAGTGTTTTTAATTTCATTTATTGCATTATTCATTATATATTGACTATTTTTTATTTCTTCTAGGTCCTTGTTAAACCTTTCTTGCATCTTCTCAATCTTTGTCTCCAGGCTGTTTATCTGTGATTCCATTTTAATTTCAAGATTTTGGGTCAATTTCACTATCATTATTCAGAATTCTTTATCAGGTAGATTCCCTATCTCATCCTCTTTTGTTTGGTTTGGTGGGCATTTATCCTGTTCCTTTATCTGCTGGGTATTCCTCTGTCTCTTCATCTTGTTTAAATTGCTGATTTTGGGGTGTCCTTCCTATATTCTGGCAGTTTGTGGAGTTCTCTTTATCTTGGCTTTTCCTCGCTGTGGGTGGGGTTGTACAGGTGGCTTGTCAAGGTTTCCTGGTTAGGGAAGCTTGTGTTGGTGTTCTGGTGGGTGGAGCTGTATTTCTTCTCTCTGGAGTGCAATGAAATGTCCAGTAATGAGTTATGAGATGTCTATGGTTTTGGGGTAACTTTGGGCAGCTTGTATCTTGAAGCTCAGGGCTGTGCTCCTTTGTTGCTGGAGAATTTGCTTGGTATGTCTTGCCCTGGAACTTGTTGGCCCTTGTGTGGTGCTTGGTTTCAGTGTTTGTATGGAGGCGTTTGATGAGCTCCTGTCAATTAATGTTCCTTGGAGTCAGGAGTTCCCTGGAGTCAGGGTTTGGACTTAAGCCTCCTGCTTCCAGTTATTGGTCTTATTTTTACAGTAGTTTCAAAACTTCTCCTTCTATACAGCACCATTGATAAAACATCTACGTTAAAGATGAA
>NW_011494836.1:395269-396245 GCF_000754665.1 Bison bison bison | reverse complement strand
GTGGAGAGAGTGGGGTCGCCAGTAGTCACTTCCTTATGTGCACTCCACAACTGGACCACTCAGAGATGTTCACAGAGTTATACAGAGAAGAGAAGAAGGAGGAAGAAGACAGAGGTGGCCAGAGGGATAAAAGGGGGGAATGAAAAGGAGGGAGACAGATCCAGCCAGTAGTCAGTTCCCTAAGTGTTCTCCACCATCTGGAACACACATAAACTCACAGAGTTGGGTAGAGTAGAGAGGGGTTAGGGAGGAGACACAGGCGACCTGGTGGAGAAAAAGGAGAGTCCAAAGGGAGAGAGAGCAGTCAAGCCAGTAATCTCACTCCCTAGTGAAAAATGGGTCCTGAAGATTGGGTTCTTAAAGGTACAAAATTGGTAACAAATACATAAAAGCAAAAATTAAAAATCTAGAGTAGAGTTTGGAATTTCAAAAATACGATCTTAAAGAAAAGAAGAAGGAAAAGAAAGAGAGAAAAAACGAACAAAGAAAAACAAACAAGGTCGCGAAAATTATAAAGAAAATACAGGTACAAAATTGACAACTAATACCAAAAAGCAAAAATTAAAAATCTAGAGTAGAGTTTGGAATTTCAAAAATGCAATGTTAAAAAAAAGGAAGAAGAAACATAAAGAGAGAAAACAAACAAACAAAAACAATGTCGCAAAAATTATAAAGAAAATACAGGTACAAATTTGATATCAAATACAAAAAAGCATAAATTAAAAATCTAGAGTAGAGTTTGGAATTTCAGATATACAATGTTATATAAAAGAAGAAGAGAATGAAACAGAAAAAAAAAAGTCACAGAAATTATATAAAAAAAACTGTAGGTACAAAATTGATAACATATACCAAAAAGCTAAAATTAAAAAACTAGAGTAGAGTTTGGAATTTCAAAAATACGATCTTAAAGAAAAGAAGAAGGAAAAGAAAGAGAGAAAAAACGAACAAAGAAAAACAAACAAGGTCGCGAAAA
>NW_011494836.1:391819-394613 GCF_000754665.1 Bison bison bison | reverse complement strand
GCAGTGCCTCAGCCACACTGGGTCTGCCCCCCCTCACGGCATGTGTAGCCTCCCTGCCCACACTGCTCGGGCTCTAGGTTGTTCCGCCGGGAACAATCCGAGGACGGCCCTGGGCTGCATGTACCTCCCAGGTCCAAGCCGCTCAGGTTCAGGCACTCCGGTAGTCCTCAGAGGCGCAGACTCAGTTGGGCCTGCATTTTGTGCTCTTCCCAGGTCCGAGCAGCTCAGGTGATGAGGTGTTTGGCGAGCGCCAATGCTGCGACTTACCCCCCCCCCGCCACTCGGTTATCTGGGCGTAAAACCGGCGCACCTTCTCAGGCAGATGTTGACTGTCCAGACCCCCAAGAAGTTTTAGTTAGCAAAGAAGCCTGCTTACAGTTTTATAGATAATGTCTCTCTGGGGCTGCGATTGCCCCCTTCCGGCTCTGGCTGCCTGTCACCGGAGGGGGAAGGTCTGCAGCCGGCTATCTCTGTTCAGTCCTTTGTTCTGTGCGCGGGCCTGGCGGTGTCTTAGGTTGGGGCTGGCTTTTCGCGTGGTAGATATCCCACAGTCTGGTTTGCTAGCCCAAATTATTTCGCTCAGATAGTGCTCAGGGTATTCAGGCCAGATTCTTACTCTAAGTGATGCAGCCGGCACCGCGCCTCCCTGCCCAGCCCCCGCTTGCTAATGGCGTGTGCAGGCGTCTGTGCTGGGGGAGTTACCTTAGGGCTCGCAATCTGCGAGTTTTACTTGTTTATTTTTTCTCCCTTTTATGTTGCCCTCTGTGCTTCCAAAGCTCGGCACAGATTCGGCAGTGAGAAGGTTTCCTGGTGTTTGGAAACTTCTCTCTTTTTAAGACTCCCTTCCCGGGATGGAACTCTGTCCCTCCCTCTTTTGTCTCTATTTTTGTCTTTTATATTTTTTCCTACCCCCTTTCGAAGAATTCGGTTGCTTCTCTGGGTGCCTGATGTCCTCTGCCGGCATTCAGAAGTTGTTTTGTGGAATTTACTCGATGTTTAAATGCTCTTTTGATGAATTTGTGGGGGAGAAAGTGTTCTCCCCGTCCTACTCCTCCGCCATCTTGGCTCCTCCTCCAAAGATGTATGTTCTTTAAGCATTTTATAATACAGCTATGAGGAAAGAAGACATTTTTAAAGTTACTAATTTTGCAAATAACAATGTTAAATCAGTATTTGATAAAAAAAATATTTAGTAATTTTACTTTTAGTTGGTTCTCTTTTTCTTAAAAAAAAAAAACTTTCAAATTTCCCCTACTGACATGTTATTTTTACTATAATATTTTTTAATATTTGCAAACTTCAAGTTGTCTCTATATAAATATAGTTGATTCAAATTGAGTGGCAGTAGCTTTAAAAAAAATGGTCATGATCCAGAATATGCTTATATTAATTTAAAATTGTTGTTAAATAAAATCAAAACAGCAAAATCATAAAGCTTCCAGGATTTCCAAATATCTCTCATCTCTCAATTCCTAGCAGCTTGTAAAATTTGAATGGAGAAATAAAGTTATTTTACTATCATAAACGTAAATAGAATAAGAATACATAAACATATCACAGAGAAGCTGGGTACATTTGTAGATGAAGAATAGGACTCCTGCATTAACTGAAAAGAAGAAAGAGGGAATAGTGCAGGAGAGAAGAGTAAATATGGAGATGAGATAAGGAGCAAATTATTTTGGGCAAATTTTGTAGGTTTTTTTGATCTACAATATCATGTAGATTATTTACAAAAGATGTAGATTATTTTTATCTACATTTGGGCAAAATGTAGATCATTCTACTAGGAACCTCAGCTTCAAAATTGTTTAACTATAATTATGGGACCCAATCAGTAATAGTATGTAAGATCGTATAATGTTTTGCACATAATACACTACACAAATTAATGAGGTAACTTAAATCAATGTATCCACTTTCAAATTTACTGAGTTTTTTGTTTGCATAATCTTAGGTAATAACATAAACTCACTATGTTTACTTTGAATACAGAAGTTCACTGAGTACACATTTTCTCTCTTGAAGATTCTTGGCTGGCTGCTGATAAGCTAGGTCCTAGTGTTTCTGGATTTCAACTGTTTGGAAAATTCATTCAATTTCTTCTCACTTTTGACATTGATATTAGGTTAACCAATCTCTGAAAGAATTGTGTTGGAATGGCTATCCTCACATATTCCTCATTGTTGTTCTTCAGTGAAATTGTCATTTAAGGGTCAAATTAGGGCTCATTCAATCAGAGCAGTAGCATCTATGGTAATCAGCCTCAGGTGATTTCTTTTATTTGAGGATTTTTGGAGGAGGCACTTGTAGTTCATTTTCTATTTTTACAAAACATTACTACCTACCGGTTGTATTGTATAATGAATTTGAGCTTGAGCTTACAATTTTATAAATGTATAGTTTCCAGTTGTTAATATTTATTTGGTTTTCACCCTTGACCTCAGGTTTTCTTTGTTACAAAAACATCTGTCATTTTAATGTTTTTTTGTAAGTATTAATACTTTTTATTGGAGTATAGCTGCTTCACAGTTTTGTTTCTACTGTACAGGAAGATGAATCAACCACGAGAATGTGTTATGTGCTGTGCTTAGTTGCTCAGTCGTGTCCAGCTCTTTGAAACCCTATGGGCTGTAGCCTGCTAGGCTTCTCTGTCCATGGGATTCCCCAGGTAAGAATACTAAAGTGAGTTGCCATGCCTCCAGGGGATCTTCCAAACACAGGGATTGAACCCAGGTCTCCTGCATTGCAGGCAGATTCTTTACCATCTGAGCCACCAGGGAAGCCCAGCCATGTT
>NW_011494836.1:368509-391719 GCF_000754665.1 Bison bison bison | reverse complement strand
GCCATGTGTGCGTGTGTGTGTGTGTGTGTGTGTGCATGCATGTATGTACACTCAATTGCTCAGTCATGTTGAACTCTGAAACCTCATGGACTGTAGCCCACCAGGCTCCTCTGTCCATGGAATTTTCCAGGCAAGAATACTGAAGCAAGCTGCCACTCCAAGGGATCTTCCTGACCCAACCCAGGAATTAAACCCGTGTCTCCCTCATTGGCAGGTGGATTGTTGATCACTCCACTGATTGGTGAAAAAAAAAAAATATATATATATGTATATATATACATACATACATATCTATACCCTTGCCTTTTGAACTTCCTTTCCATTAAGGCATTAAGTAGAGTTCCCTGTGCTATAGAGTATGTTCTCATTAGTTATCTATTTTATACAGGGTACCAATAGTGCAAATGTGTCAATCCCAATCTTCCAGTTCCTCTCATCCTCCCTTCCCCCTTGATGTCTATATATTTGTTCTCTACTCTGTGTCTCTATTTCTACTTTGCAAATAAGATAATCTATACAATTTTTTACATTCCACATATATGCATTAATATACAATATTTGATTTTTCTCTTTTTGACTTCACTCTGTATGACACTCTCTAGTAAAATGCTTTTGATATTAAATTTCATTGGATCAATTTATTAACTAGCATATAGCATAGCATTTAACTCATATATCTTCCTAAATCTAGGAAAATTTTCTCATGAAATATATCATCAGGGCATGTATGTAGATGTTCTATATATTATTTTGAATAAAAATCACACTTTTGCATATTATACAATGGCAAGAGCTAAGACATCCTGACAAATCATAAACACAGTCCCTTGAAACAGGTCAGTATTGACAATAAAAGAATTGACCTACTGAATTAAAACAGTTAATTTTACAGATACTTCTTTTATCATAACAACAAGGAAACTATATATATATATATACTTGAATAGTTTAAGAAGATACTCTTCAAATTTTTCATTTCACACATGCTTTACTTTAAAAATTTTGCATACAACTATGCTATTCGGGAGTCAGTGATGGACAGGGAGGCCTGGCGTGCTGTGATTCATGGGGTTGCAAAGAGTCGGACACGACTGAGCGACTGATCTATCTGATGCTATTTTACAGCTTTCCCTAGTAGCTAAGTGGTAATTAATCTCCCTGAGATGCAGAAGCAGCAGGAAAAGCAGGTTCCGTCCATGGGTCAGGAAGATCTGGAAGAGGGCATGGCAACCCAATCCAGTATTCTTGCCTGGAGAATCCCATGGACAGAGGGGACTAGTAGTCTCCTAGTCCATACGGTCACAAAGAGTTGGACACAACTGAAGCAATTGTACACACACATGCTCTTTTACATCCAAATATGGGGACTTCACTGGTGGCTCAGATAGTAAAGAATCTGCCTGCAATGCAGGAGACTCAGGTTCCATGCCTAGGTCTGGAAGAAGTCCTGCAGAAAGGAATGGCTACCACTCCAGTATTCTTACCTGGAGAATTCCAAGGACAGAGGAGCCTGGCGGTCTACCATCCATGGTATCACAAAAGAGTTGGATATAACTGAATGATCTTTTAAACAAATAATATTCTATTAATAAGGGCAAGATTCACCATGGAAATAGGTATTTTTAGACATTTGAAATTCTGGATGTACAGAGATGAATACCATCACTTTACTTGAATTGACTGAGGGAGTGAATCTTGAAGTTTGCATGTACTGAATAATTAATCTTGACAGTAGCATTGAATATAATTAATCACAGAGAGGTGACTGAAAGAGTTAATTCTAATCTATAGTTTATTAATCTATAAATATTTAGAAATTAAAACATCTTAGCAGGGAAAATAATTTAAAACTATATTATAAATGTCTATATACTATTTATTATGTCCCTCCTTGGTCCTGGCTTCATGTCCTTCCCTACCCAGCAGACATGTATGACTGATCACATCAGTGCTCTTGGGACACCCTTCTACACTGTTATCACCAAGCCTCCAGATTAATCTCAAATTTTGCTCTTGAGGAAAAGAAGTAGATGATGAGGTAGAATGCAAGTAGGCAGGATCAATCACTGAAGATGGTGGGGGTGTCCACATTTTTCTCAATATCCTGCTGCTGCTGCTGCTAAGTTGCTTCAGTTGTGTCTGACTCTGTGCGACACCGGAGACGGCAGCCCACCAGGCTCCCCTGTCCCTGGGATTCTCCAGGCAAGAACGCTGGAGTGAGTTGCCATTTCCTTCTCCAATGCATGAAAGTGAAAAGTGAAACTGAAGTCATTCAGTCGTGTCCCACTCTTCGCAACCCCATGGACTGCAGCCTACCAGGCTCCTCAGTCTATGGGATTTTCCAGGCAAGAGTACTGGAGTGGGTTGCCATTGCCTTCTCCACTCAATATCCTACAGGTTGTCAAAAATGTAACAAGCTTAACTTGTAACTCATTATCCTTAACTCCCCAAAGCTTACCACTGATAAAGCTAATTCTTAGCTAATCCAAGTTTAATAAGTTTCTCAGTTTTCTATCACTCCAGACCTTGATACAATTCATCACTAATTGATTTTACCTTCTAAATACATATCCAGCATATGCCCTTTCTCTACCCTTACTACCCACCCCTTAAGGCCACACTTTACCATCTCTTCCTGAGTCACTAGGTTTCTGAGTATAATTTCAGCTTTTATTTTTTTATTTTTTATTGGTGTATAGTTGATTAACAATGTTGTGTTAGTTTTAGATGTACAGCAAAGTGATTGAGTTATACATATACACATATTTATTCTTTTTAAAATTATTTTCCCGTTTAGGTTATTATAGAGTATTGAGCAGGCTTCCCAGGTGGCTCAGCAGAAAAGAATTCACCTGCAATGCAAGAGACCAGGGTTATATCTCTGGGTCAGGAAGATCCCCTGGAGAAGGCAATGGCAACCCACCCCAGTATTCTTGCCTGGGAAATCCCCTGGACCGAGGACCCTGGAGGGTTACAATTGATAGGGTCACAAAGATTTGGACATGGCTTAGCAACTAAACCGGAGAAGGTGATGGCACCCCACTCCAGTACTCTTGCCTGGAAAATCCCAAGGACAGAGGAGCCTGCTAGGCTGCAGTCCATGGGGTTGCTAAGAGTTGGACACGACTGAGCGACTTCACTTTCACTTTCATGCATTGGAGACTGAAATGGCAATCCACTCCAGTGTTCTTGCCTGGAGAATCCCAGAGACGGGGGAGCCTGGTGGGCTGCTGTCTATGGGGTCCCACAGAGTCGGACACGACTGAAGTGACTTAGCCGCAGCAGCAGTAGCAACTAAACAGCAGGAGCAGCAGAGTATTGAGCAGAGTTCTTTGTGCTATAAAGTAGGTCCCTGTTGATAATCTATGTTAAAGGTAAGTTTTTTTTAAAAATACAAATAAGACTATGCTATTTCAGTTATTAAAGCACTCTGACAATTCCCCATTAATATAATAATACCAAATTTCTTAGGATGATAAAAATCTTAGAACAAACATCAAATTTCTTAGGATGGAAATTTAGAATAAATACCAAATTTCTTAGGATGGAAAAATCTATGACTTAATCTGTAAATTGTCATAGTTAATTTATAGCTTAAGTTAACCAGGAAGTTGGGGCTTCTCTGGTGGCTCAGACAGTAAAGAATCTGCCTATAATGTGGGAGACCCTGGTTTGATCCCTGGGTCGGAAAGATCCCATGGAGAAGGAAATGGCAATTCATTCCTGTATTCTTGCTTGTAGAATTCTATGGACAGAGAAGCCTGATGGACTCCAGTTCATGGGATTGCAGAGTTGGACGCATCTGAATGACCAACACATACAATGTGTAAGTTAAATTGCTTAATTTTCCTGAACTATGTTTACTAATTTAGTAATATAGAACTCTGTGACCTCATCCACACATACTATTATTCTGTACTTTCATTTATATTTTGCTCCACACCTAGAATTCCTGTTCCAAATCCTTTTGCTTAGTTATGACTCACTAATAGGCATCTTTGCTTGTAGAAAATCTTCCTCCCCATGTTTGTCCTATTTCATTGATTCCATAGTTCATCATTCCTTTCTTCAACACTCATCATATTATTTTAAATTATTAATTTATCCTTTTCCTAGACTTAGAGTCTTTGAGAACAGAAACTTTGTGGTCATCATGCTTTGTGACAATTTCTTAGCCTAGAGTCATTTACACCCAAGAAGTGGTTGAACCAAAATCTAATACACCAGTCATCACTCTTTTCAAAGTTTCATGTGTTTCCTATGTGTGTACTTTATTGTCAATAATTGGTGCTAAATTTGCTTGAGTTGCAAGAACGTAAAATAGGAGACACATCACCAGAGTTATGCAGAATTATCACTAATACTATTGACTGAATAGTTCATATTTTATCTTTAAGCAAATAATTCATATTTGCTTTTGAAATGCCTTTTCACATAACCCATCTGACATTTATCCCATTAGCTCATCAATGTAGAGTGTAGATTTTTGTTTTTGTTCTTTTAGACTATAAGCTCCACAAACGGAGAGAGTGTACCGTCTTACATATTGTTTCATTTCCAGTGTCTAGAGCTGGACCTGGCACATGATTTCTGCTCAGTAGATATTTTTGAAATGTATCAAATCTATTACAGTAATACAGTTGGGAAACACTGATGGATGGAATGCTATGATTTTTCTCTAGTCTTGCAGAACATATGTTGCTTCTTTCTCCAGTTTGCAGAGGATGTTCTGATCTTATCTGTAGGGGAGGCCATGGGACAACAGGAGAGCCACAGCTGCATCACCTCAGGTTTGGTGTTGTGTTTTCTCAATTCCTTTTATATTCTTCTAATTCCCTCCAATTACATTATAACATGGTTAACTCACATACAGAAGTTAATTTTTTTTCACTTTTTCCATGGCAGGTAATTCCCTACCAAAAGAAAAGTTATTATCTGTGGGAATGTGTGTGTAGCTTTTAGTTTTCAGCACATGTAAAAGCATTCATATTGCCAGCTGGCTTTTTTACTTAATTTCACAGTCAAAAGTTTATGAAATGTAGCTTTGAATATTTTATAGTAGCAGATACCTGCTACTATATATATATCTTCGAATCCTATAACTATTAACAGCAATCTTTTTTCTAGTATAAATTATTCTTTATTAAATCTTGTTGCTTATCATTGTGATTACATTAGTCTGGGATGTTAATAGATTTTATCTCTTTATATTTGCTGCATCATAAATACTGCTTAAGGTAATTACAAACCTTTGGTTTCTGAGTTGGAAGAGTTCTGAAGATTTTTTTTGAGATTTTAAACAGCTAAGTGATATAGCTGTAATTTCTGTAATAGGAATTTTTTTTAAATTCACTTACTTGTTTCTGTAATTTTTATTCAGTGTTGGTATTTGAAAGATAGCCAAGACAAAGTAAACATTTTATGAGAATAATAAAATGGTATTTTTCACATACTATAATGACAGAATTAAATATTTGTGTATTTAATATATGTAGTCACAATCAGAGTGCACCTTTTCTTGAAGAAACAGCACAACACAACATTTCTTGTATTCTAATTTTTCTCATTCTAGTTAGAAAAATCTGTTATCTAGACTTCTGTTTCATGTACTTTCATTTTAATTTTATCCATTGTTCTTAATTTGCATATCAAACATATAAAATAAGATAAATGAAAAACACTATAGAAAGCAAAAAAAATTTTTTAACTGAAAAAAACAATATATTTACCTTTAAATTAAAAAATAAATAAATGTATACCAGATTCAGGGCATTCTTCTGTGCCTTTGGTACCTTCTAAGTTGGGCTTCCCAGGTGACGCTAGTCGTAAAAAACCTACCTGTCAATGCAGGAAATGTAAGAGATGACAATTTGATCCCTGGATGAGGAAGAGCCCCTGGAGGAGGGCATGGAAACCCACTTCTGTATTCATGCCTGGAGAATCCTATGGACAGAGGAACCTGGCAGGCTACAGTCCATAGGGTCGCATAGAGTTGTAGACGACTGAAGCAACTTAGCAGGCATGCACGCTTTCTAATTTACATAGGAGACCCTTATGTAACAACGATTATCTGTTACTGGCTAGATGATTATTAGATGAGTGAGCGAATCTATATACAGTTACTAATTGTATGTCATTTTAAATATGAGTACCTAAGATGACTGCAACATTGCTACAAACAACAGCCATTAGTCTTACAATGGTCTTTATGGGTTACATTTTCCATAGGACTCAAACTTATTAGACAACAAGAACCTTAGCCCAGCTTTCTACTGTCTCATTCAGGGATTTAGCATACAGGTCACCACAGAAACATCATTCCCCAGTTCAAACTCATAAATAGAGCTCCATATATGTAGTAGATGTATGCCCTCTGATTTCCTATAGTTTCTGTCTTTTTTTTGGTGGTAAAGTCATCATGTATTAATCTATAACAAATTCAGGGAGTTTTGTTTGGCTTATTTAAAAGCATTTTCTTCCAAAGTCCTATAAAAATAGAGACTATAAATTAGTTAGCATGGATTGCCCATGGCAGCACATTTTTTTAATGAAAATTTTCATTGTCAATGGATTTTATGCAGAGCCTTTAGAGGTTGTTCAAATCACCAGCAGTCAATTTAACCATGCTAATCTTTATACCTGAGGGCCTAATTCTTAGAAAAGCTCTTGGCATGTTTTCATAGACTACTCATAATAATTATATGGATGAACTGTGGATTTTAGTTGTCTGTATTATAATCACCTCATTTTATGTTTTGGAAAATGGAAAGTTACTTTCCCCCAATTACACACCATGTACCCACACACAAATAGCCATAATCTTTTGGAAGAAGGTTCTGAGGATCCATCTGCAATGAATAAATATTTCTTTGTAAAGATAATATTAAAAATAGAGTGTGTATACATTTGAACTAAACTGGTACAGCTATAAACTTGTGCTCTATTTGACCATTTTACACAATTGTTTACGGTTTTATAAGACATACATAGTTACCATAGCAACAACTCAGAATAAGCAAGGTTTAAAACTTATTCTACTCCATCAAAGAAAACCACTTTAACAAAGTGTGTGGCACACATTATAGGTTGAAGTTGAGTTTTTATCTTATTTTTTCTGGTAATTCTATTCCATAAATCATAGCTGGTCTGTTAAAATTTATTATCTTGAAAGGAAAATATAGGCCAATCGTTAAGTAGTTTAACCAAAAAGAATAGACTTAAACCACTTTATACAAATTGTTCCCCAGAGTGCTGGAGCTGCTGTTCAGGGAAAAAGTTGTTATAACCTCTGTGATTGTGTTTTTTCTTATCATTCTCTAATTGTTACAATGGAAAATTAAATTTGCCTCAAATCTAAATCCCTGATTCAATATCATTAATATGTTTGTTTCTAGGAGACACAAAACTAGATTCATTATTTAACTTTTTAAATCCATAGAATTTTGGCCCAAGTACTATTCAAGGAATGGAAAATTCCTAAGAAAAACAAAACCATTGTATATACCTTTAAAAAGATAAGAATCTGGCAACCTTTTTCATCTTCTTCCTTTTATAAAATGAAAAGATACATTGGTTTGGAGATACTTTTTTTTGAAATTGGTTTTTCTTATTGTTAATCTTCTATGAATACACACACTTTAAATATTTACTTTTGCATATGTATTTGAGTTCACTCCTCATTTGGTTAATAATTCATGAGGAATTGCATTCAGAGAGCATAGCACAAGAGTATTTACTTTTATAGGACCTAGAAAATAGTTATGGATAATGCATTAGTTAATTACATTGATGTTAAAAAAGAAACTATTATTATTAAAAGAGTACAATGCACAGCCACAAACAAAGATATATAAAATGGAATCTCTGACCACAGGATTTTATAAGAAAGCAGGAAAAATAAGGCAATCTGATACGTTTACCAAAACTGAAAGTCTAAAATGGTGTGTGCTAAAAATTATATAAGTAGGATGGTCCATAAGCGCTATTGGTGGGAAGAAGAGAATCTTTCCTCAAGAAGGTGTGAGCATGCAAGGCAACATAACCTGCAGGTTTGATTGTCCTGATCTCCAAGAGTGTGCAGGATTTGGTTGTTCAGTGGTTGGTAATTCTGGCTAAGCATTATAATCAACTGGTGAACTTAAAAACAAACATAAGATCCATCCCATAACAATAAAATAATGCAATAAATCTGGAGCCCATGAAAAGGCAGCTTTTAGGGTCCTTAATGATAACATGCAACTCATGTTAAGGACCACAGAGATAAGCATATAAAGTGATCACATTCTTGAAGCACATTCTTGAAAAGAGGAAAATATATTTAGTACACTATAATAGAAAGTTTACAGTGAAATATCCAAAGAATCCTAAGAAAAGATAGATTAATTTTGAAACTGAAGATAGGGTACTAAAAATATTTATTCAAAAAAAACATAGATTTTCAAGAAAGTTGGCAAATAACAAGGAAAAAGGAAAAGGATGAACACAAAATGTCAATTAGTCGTAAGCGTAAGTGCATGTTAACTTGCTCAGTAGTGTCCAACTTTTTGTGACCCCATGGACAGTGACCTACCATTCTCCTCCTCTGTCCATGGGATTTTTTTCAGGCAAGAATACTAGAGTAGGTTGCCAATTCCTCCTCCAACGGATCTTCCTGACCCAGGAACTGTACCCGTGTCTCTTGCATTGCAGGCAGATTTTTACCTGCTGAGTCATTGAGGAAACCCAATTAGTCATATATCATATCATGTATAACGTTTTGATTGCTACTTTGTATTTTATATAATAAGCTGAATTTTTGTGAAATTATATCTTGATTTAGCCTTTTGCATTTAGCTGAACACGGCATTCATATTCTTTTTCATATCTCCATAATGACTTGCTGGGACACATTTCCACAGTGTTCTAGTAACACAGAATGCTGATATTCTTAAAGAAAAATGATTCTTTCATAAGACATACCAAATAGACATAAAATACCTATGTAGCCAGGACCTCTTTAAGAAGAGGGCAATGACCTCTTCCATTTGAGAGCCACTTAGCAAATCTCTCCATTCTGATCAAGAGTCACTTAGTGATTAGTTAACATACAGCCTACTTCCTACTGAATAGTGGGGATGTTTTCCCTTTAGTGAGTATAAAATATTCAATATAATACATATCACCCAGTTCTGATCGTACAAAGGGCATTCAGTACAAGTATGTGAAATATCCAAATAGATCCCTAAAAATCCTCCATGAAATTAATCTGATATTCAGGGATATCAAAGCACTTCAGATTGAAATCAATTTATGTGCATCCATTTGCTCGAGAACTTTTTTTATATCAGACATATGATGTTGCTAAACTTATTGTTTTAAAATATTTCATTTGCTACTGTGTCTACTCTTTGTTAATAAGTTAGTTTAGAGTGACATAGCCTGATCCAAACCATAAAATAGCCATAAATTGACATTTTATGACAGGAAACAATATTTCTGTATACTGTATTTCTTAAGTTTGTGCTCATTCAAATTTGGTGATGGTAAGTGGTCTTATTGTATTTTATATACACATATATCCACAATATGGTAGACTTTTAACAATATCTTTTAAATAAATAACATTCTTTTTAAGTTGAAGGTAGTTTTATTGGTTTAGTTCTACTGCTGGATTGCCTAAAGAATGTGTCCTTCATTTGAATGTTTAAAAACATGAAGAGATTGGATTTTCAGTGGTTAATTGCAAAGAATATGACAGCTTAAGCATTACAGTCAAAGATCTTATACTTGTTTATGAAAATCTAAATTCAAAATCTGTGCTTCCTTAATTTCTGTCAGTAATAGCTAATTATTAGTATGAAACATTAAAGAAGGATATGTGATTTGACCAGTTAATTGATTTTTAGGATCTTTAATTTCATCTTTATCCTTACTCTTTCAAAGACTACCTTCACCTTGTATAAGTTTCAACAGCACATAAAAAAGCAATATGTTGCTTACTTTAAAGACAATTATTTCAGTAAAACAATGTTAAGGCTTTGTGGACCCAGAATCTGGGCCACGTGGTATCACTTTTAATCCAATTTAGACAAGTTTGACTAATCTCACCCTGCCTAAAAGAACTATAAATATTAAACTGTGACTAAAAGCTCTTTGTGATGTTCCAGTCTCCTCTTCAGCTCCTTTCTCCCCTTCAGTTAATTTGCAACAGCTTTACATCTGGCAGGTGACTTGATCCATGATCCACCAGATAATTCCCAATTCTTCAGACTCAGTACAGTGATTTTTTTCATGCATAATCACAGTTCATATTCAGTCTTTTTTCAAAGTATTACTAAGCATTTTAAAGACTATCATCCCTTTTCACAATATCCTAATCTTTTTTTTTTAATTGTATAAACTTGATTCTTTTCATCTTACGAGAGTAGACTGTCAAAATAGGAGTTAAATGTGTGCCTCCATTCTCAGAACAAGGAGGGGCTGACTTTTGACCCTTACATAGAATGTTGAGTAATTTTATCTCAGTTGTGCACAGGGCAAAAATAAGTAACTGAGAATGTGATATGTTGCAAGACTTAAAAAGTTATTCAGCTGATTTTTTCTGGTAGAATGCATCTTCTTGAGGTTACTATTGGTGAAGACATTGTACAAAAATTAAAGTTCTAAGTGAAACTTCCAACTACTTTTCCTGAAAGGCATTAATTTATGGTATTGGTGCATTGGATATTTTAGGGTTTGCCATCAACATTATCACAAAAAATAAGTATTTCAAGTTATTACATTTATCAAAATTGTTTTCTACAATTTTTTCCCGACAATTTCTACACTTCTTTTGCCAAAGCCCATTTTTTAAAACTTGGAGCATTTAGCCTTAAGATGCATATTGGCACAATTCCCTCTTGTTTACTTGTCAGTTCAGTTATTTATCCTTTTCACAGTTAATGCAACCTGAATCCAGACAATAAGTATTATCATTTCTTTTCTAAAATCTTGATGCCTCAACAGACTCCAATATCAAAATAGCTGCTAGCATTATAGGTAAGTTAATGCTGAAATATATTGCTGATTCTGGCAAACCTCAGCTTCATTATTTAATTTAAAAATATGTGATCATTTATCCATTTTTTCAGAAGACTGAGCTATTGAATTTGGCATGTAAATATAGCTATTTTCTCTGGTAATTCTACCAAAAAAAATTAAAAGAGGTACAAGCTTTGCTTAGTGGTAAGAGTGTAATTTAATATAAAACTTTTAATCTTCTTGGTTTTCTTTGTGATATGACTCTGGATTTTGGAGAAAGCCTCCCTTGATCTATTTCGAGCAACGGAGGCATCTAGATCAGTAGCCCTTAAGGAACACCCACATTTTTCAGATCATCAAAAGGTACACATCAATGTGTGAACGTATCCCCTCCAAAGAACAAAGGGGGAGTTCTACAGAGCTCACCTGATTGTAGCAGATCTGAAGGACAGCATTTGACCCTGTTTGAAAAAAGAAAGAGAGAGAGAGAAAGCAAAGAAAGAGGAAAGTTGAATAAATAAAATAACACTATCAAACTGCAAAACTGTTCCCGATTGATGGATGCAATGCATTGACTCTGTGTGTGTGTGTGTGTGTGTGTGTGTGTGTGTGTGTGATATTTGACATATCCTGAAAGGAACATAAAATATCCTAAGTTCATCTATAAACTCTGTAGTTTTGTGACCTGCCACAAGGTTTCACTTGTGTCATTAAATTTACTGAAAGTGTTGAAGGAAAGAAAACTCAAGGGGACCACAGATGTTTGCAGTTTTCAATTTGCAGGCTGTTATTTAACACATACATGATTTTAGTTGATGATTTCTTTTCATAGATGCTTTCAATCAGTATTGTATATAATTAGCAGAAGATTTGTAATTCCTCTGACCTGTTTTGGGTTAGATCAAGTGTGGATGGTCTATATTTCTATTGTTGGTATTTGCATTACAAGATTTTATCCTATAATTTTCTCTACATTTTCATTTCTCCTATCTGATTAGTCCCTTACCATCAACCTTAGTTAATATCATTGTTTTAAGGGAAATGTCCTAATTACCTAGGACACAGCACATATTGGATAGGTTAACATTTTGGGTACACAGTTACAATAGACATTAGAGGACACTTTCAGTTGTTATAAAAAGTTAAAACTGATCCTTAAATATACTGATCTTTTAGTGGATCGTATTCAAAAAATTTTGAAAGATTTGGTGCAAATATTTTATATTTTGATGTAGGAGCCTTTCCTAAGTAAACCTATTAGAAGAAACATATAAAACAGAAAAAAAGGGGGAAATGCCTAACTGAATTTTTCAGTGAGAACATATGAAACTATTCACTAAAATTAATTTACCAAAATGATTACTTCTTAGCATATGTGGACATTGACTTGAGGAATCTAGGTTAATAACTGATAAACAGCAGTTTAGTCTTGCATATTCAAGTTGATGGTTGATTTCAGTGACCCTTTTTACTTGAATTCACTGGAAACAATTGATTTAAATGAAGTGAGCCAATAGATAGTTAATGACCTTTCTTATAGTCAGAGAATAGGATTTCCAAATGTCTAGTCCAGGATAATATTAATTTCTTTAACATGTATTTTTAGTTTAATGTGTTCTCTTTTATTATGGAAAGAGAGACTCTTTACAAAATAGGTAACTTACAAATTTTTCCAGTTTTAATTTTAAACCTTGATCTTACAAACCAAAAATAGTTTAAGCACTAAATTTGAGGCATCAGTGAAATGACATGCAAGAACAGTGAGGAGGGAAACCTGAGACTTTGAGAACAGAGAAATACAACCAGGGAGCATGTGTTTGACAAAAATCCATAGGAACTGGGGGTTTCACATTTCACTCAATTCCATTATATTCAACAAACCTTTGTGAAACTCTATACTGTGTGAGATACAAAGGTAGCTGTCAGAGTCACCATTTTTGAAATTTACCTCTTGTGGATGGTATTTGAAGGGGGAGGTACTGGGAAGTAACAGCTCATCACCGCCGCACCCACTAGAATGAAGGGATACATAGGTACTTTTACTGTATCTTCTGCAGGTCTAAAATATTAAGATGTCTATTCTGCATCTTACAACATGAACAAGGCAAGTGTTTTGAATGAACGGACTAAGTAGCTGCCTACCTGGTGTCCCCAACTTAATACGCTTTGGGAGCGAGGCAAGTATCACTAATGTTTAAAGCAGCCAGCTAGAGTATCGTGCATACATGCTGAGTTGCTTCAGGCATGGTTGACTCTTTGCAGCACTATGGACTGCAGCCCTCCAGGCTCCTCTGTTCATGGGATTCTCCAGACAAGTATACTGGAGTGGGTTGCCATGCCCTCCTCCAGGGGATCTTCCCAACCTAGGGACTGAACCCACATCTTTTATGTCTTCTGTATTGGCAGGCAGGTTCTTTACCACTAGTGCCACCTGGGAAATTCCTAGAAGATCATATACATGGAAAAATCAGGCTTCTGGTTTTCACTCCTGGCTGGCTTAACTAAGATGTGATTTTTGGACAAGTCATACATAAACTCTTTAGGTCCTGGCTTTCTGATTTTGTAAGCTCAAAGCATAAGCTATTGCTTCTACTAACCTGCATTTGAACTGCAAAGTATATGGTTTCTTTGGTTTAATCTAGAGAAAATGATTTAAATTCAAGGTCACTTTCAAGACGATCTTCAAATATCCAATGAGTTGCATTTGAAGGACAATTGAGAGAGCATCAGACTGAGAGATCATTGAACACGGGTAGAGAATGAGAATGAGAAAGGAGCCTTTCTAAGATAGAACTGTGAAAATGGAGAATTGAAGCCTTGAAAGAATGGGAAAATTTTAGTGAATTCTATAGGTAGCGCTTATTGAGGCATCTCAGGCCTATATGAACATGACTCATATTGACGAAGGCAGGAATAATTATATAACAAACATTCAACTTGCTTTCAAGTAGTGCAAATGAACAGAAGGAAATCTGATTGCAGCACAGTCAATATATACTACAGGATAACTTGGAGTTGTGCAGTAGTTTGAACATTCTTTGGCATTGCCTTTTTTGGGATTGGAATGAAAACTTACCTTTTCCAGTCCCATGGCCACTGCTGAGTTTTCTAAATTTGATGCGTATTGAGTGCGGCACTTTCACAGCATCCTCTTTTAGGATTTGAAATAGCTCAACTGGAATTCCATCACCTCCACTAGCTTTGTTCATAGTGATGCTTCCTAAGGCCCACTTGACTTCACACTCCAGGATGTCTGGCTCTAGGTGAGTGATCACACCATCGTGGTTATCTGGGCCATTAAGATATTTTTTGTACAGTTCTTCTGTGTATTCTCATCACCTCTTCTTAATGTCTTCTGCTTCTGTTAGGTCCATACCATTTCTGTCCTTTATTGAGCCTATCTTTGCATGACATGTTCCCTTAGTATCTCTAATTTTCTTGGAGAGATCTCTAGTCTTTCCCATTCTATTGTTTTCCTCTATTTCTTTGCGCCGTTCACTGAGAAAGGGTTTCTTATCTCTCCTTGCTATTCTTTGGAATTCTGCATTCAAATGGGTATATGTTTCCTTTTATCCTTTGCCCTTAGGTTAGCTTAAATGTTCAAGCTGGATTTAGAAAAGGCAGAGCAACCAGTGATCAAATTGCCAACATCCGTTAGATCATAGAAAAAGCAAGAGAGTTCCAGAAAAACGTCTATTTGTGCATTATTGACTATGCCAAAGCCTTTGACTGTGTGGATCACAATAAACTGTGGAAAATTCTTAAAGAGATGGGAATACCAGTCCATCTGACCTGCTTCCTGAGAAATCTGTATGCAGATCAAGAAGCAGCAGTTAGAACTGGACATGGAATAACAGACTGGTTCCAAATCAGGGAAAGAGTACATCAAGGCCATATATTGTCACCCTGCTTATTTAACTTATATGGGGAGTACATCATGTGACATGACAGGCTGGATGAAGCACAAGCTGGAATCAAGATTGCTGGGAGAAGTATATATAACCTCAGATATGCAGATGACACCACCCTTACGGCAGAAAGTGAAGAAGAACTGAAGAGCCTCTTGATGAAAGTGAAAGAGGAGAGTGAAAATGCTGCCTTAAAACTCAATATTCAGAAAGCTAAGATCATGGCATCTGGTCCCATAAATTCATGGCAAATAGATGGGGAAACAATGGAAACAGTGACACTTTATTTTTGGGGGTTCCAAAATCACTGCAGACGGTGACTTCAGCCATGGAATTAAGAGATGCTTGCTCATTGGGAAAAAAAGCTATGACCAACCTAGATACCATATTAAAAAGCAGAGACATTACTTTGCCAGGAAAGGTCCGTCTAGTCAAAGCTATGGTTTTTCCAGTAGTCATGTATGGATGTGAGAGTTGGACTATAAAGAAAGCTAAGCAGCAAAGAATTCAAAAGCAAAAGAGAAGACTTTTTAGAGTTCCTTGGACTGCAAGGAGATCCAATCAGTCCATCCTAAAGGAAATCAGTCCTGAATATTCATTGGAAGGAGTGATGCTGAAGCTAAGACTCCAATACTTTGGCTACTTGATATAAAGAAAAGACTCATTGGAAAAGACCTGATGCTGGGAAAGATTGAAAGCAGGAGGAGAATAGGATGACAGAGGATGAGACAGTTGGATGGCATCACTGACTTGATGGATAGGAGTTTGACTAAGCTCAGGAAGTTGGTGATAGACAGGGAAGCCTGATGATGTGCTGCAGTCCATGGAGTCACAAAGGGTTGGACATGAATGAGTGACTGAACTGAACTGAACTTGGAGTTGAGGCTAATCAAATGGAATAGAAAGAGATGGGCAAAGGTTTTCTAGAGGAAGTCTAAATTCTTCCAATTTGCATTATCTCATTGGGAGTTTTAAAAATTCTACTAGTGTTGAACACAGATTCTACTAGTGTTGATTTATTCATACAACTTTACAGTAAAAAAAAAAAAAAAACTTATTTGTGTGTGCTCACTGATGTCTGGCTCTTCGCAATCCCATGGACTGTATCCCGTCCATGGAATTTTCCAGGCAAGGATACTGGAGTAAGTTGCTATTTTCTACTTCAGGGGATCTACCCACTCAGGAATCAAACCCATGTCTCTTCTGTCTCCTGCATTGGCAGGCGGATTCTTCACCACCTGGGAAGCCCACACCCTAAAAATTAAACAAACTAAGGATAAGCTTCACATTTTATTATGACAATATGATAAAAGAGAATTTTCCCCCAATTGGATGGTGTAATATCTAGCACTGGTGAGGTAATGTAGAGTTCCCTAATATGTAGCTTAAACAGCAGTAGTTCTTCAGTGATGAACAATTTTGTTTGCCTTGTTCTTTGACAGTTTTTAATTTCACCCATGCCTAAAACACTTTCTATGTGAAAGTATAAAACACTTTTATATGTTGGCAATGAGAACAAGCCTATTAGAAATGAGAGAACATTGGAGTCAAGAAACTCCACACTCTTCAATTACTAGAATAGAGTTGAAAGCCACCTTTATTTTAGAACTTGACCAGATGTTGCATAGAGGACAGTTGCTTCAGAGGTATTTAAGTGGTTGCCTTTGGTGACCTTACTTTCAGCTATTCATGTGCTGAAATGCACTTGTTTATCTAGAAGCAAGTAAAAGGAAATTCCCTAATGAAACCAGACCCATATTCTTCCCATTCCTTGGGGGTCTCACCAATCTGTTTCACCTGCAACTAAGAGTTTCTTAAGGCTTATGTGATTGTTAAAAGTAAGCTAATTCAACCAACTATTAGCCATTATAAATTTCCAGATTCTTTAATTGCATAAATGAAATTAACAGGTCAGAAAGAGTGAGGTTTTTCATATACCACTTAGACAACATTTTTCTCAGCACATTCATGAAAAGACTATGTTGTGATAGAGATTCTTCACTTGACCCAACTTTAGTCAGACTCTTGGAACTTATCCTAGACTCATCTGTGCTCTGCTTTGTAAAAGTCTAGTTTTATCAAGAACTCTGCTAAGTTAGTTTAAACAGTATTCACCACCCTGACGTTTGATTCATATCCTCATGTTTCACCATCTTCCAGGTAATGTCTGTTCATTCTGACCTGCCTTCAGCAAACAGCTTCTTTTTGGTTGGTTTAGACAGAATCCCTCTTGCCTTTGATGTTTCCTCTTAGTAATTTTCTATCCTCCAACCCTCCCACTTTTACTTCTTGCCTATAAATGTCCACTTGCTCATCCTTTATTCAAAACTGTACCTGATTTTATTCTAAGGTCTCTTTTCCCTACTGCTATAGTCCTTAATAAAATATATTTTTGCTGCTTTAATGACTAACCAGCTCTGACTTTTCTTTGAGAGTTGTGAGCTTGCTTTATGCATGTACTTCAAAAAAGTATGTTGTTGTTGAGTCATTAAATTATGTCTGACTCTTTGTGACCCCATGGACTACAGTATGCCAAGCTCCCCTGTCCTTCACTATCTCTTGGAGTTTGCTCAAACTCATGTCCATTGAGTCTAAACCACATTTTTTATACTTATTACCTTATCTAGTGAGAGACATGGGGCTTCCCAGTGTCTCAGTGGTAAATAATCTGCCTGCAATGTAGGAGAAGCAGGAGAGGAGGGTTCCATCCCTGGGTCAGGAAGATCCCCTGGAGGAGGGCATGGTAACCCACTCCAGTATGTGGAGAATTGCCTGGAGAATTCCAGGGACAGAGGAGTCTGGTGGGTTACAGTCCATAGCGTCACAAAGAGTTGGACACAATGGAAGAAACACAACTGCATGCACACACCAGTGAGAGACAGTCACAACATATATAAATAAATAAACATACAATCATGAATAATATCCAAATTTAGAACAGATGCCTCCTGATAGTCATGTCAACAGAATGCAACATCTTTAGCAAGCATGAATTCAGAGTCAATTTTTGTGTAAAAATCTTGTTAGTACCAGGTGTCTAGTACATCAAATCTGGTTAGAAATTCTAGGAGGTGGTGTATCTTGGTGCTGGTGCTGGTGATCCTGTGTTGAGTAATACAGAAGGTCCAGGCTTGATGGAGCTTGTAATTGAGTGGAATAGAAAGAGAAAATACAAGCAATTTGCTCAATGCAAAATATTGGTACAGATTTCAGTATGTATTTGAAGGTGGTATAGTATAGATTAATAATTTTTAAAATTTTATTGAAGTATAGTTGATTTCTAATGTGTTAATTTCTGCTGTACAGCAAATGATTAAGTTATATATATGTATATGTATTTTTTCATGGATGTATATTAAGAATTGTATTTGTCTGTGTGTCTGGGTCGTCCCAGTGCACTAGCCCCAAGCATCCAGTATCGTGCATCGAACCTGGACTGGCAACTCGTTTCTTACATGATATTTTACATGTTTCAATGCCATTCTCCCAAATCTTCCCACCCTCTCCCTCTCCCATAGAGTCCATAAAACTGTTCTATACATCAGTGTCTCTTTTGCTGTCTCGAGGGATGGTATGGGGAGGGAGGAGGGAGGAGGGTTCAGGATGGGGAACACATGTATACCTGTGGCGGATTCATTTTGATATTTGGCAAAACTAATACAATTATGTAAAGTTTAAAAATAAAATAAAATTAGAAAAAAAATAAAAAATAAAAAAAAAGAATTGTATTTGTGAGCTTTTAAATAGATTATCAGGAAAAACATCTTTGGATGATGTGCATATAAAATGACAGCAAAAGAGAAAGAAATCCAGTCACTTGAAGAGTTGTGGAAAGAATGCTATGGGTAGTGGATATAGATCTAGCACTTTTGAGGAATGGAGTAAAAACATGGCTACAGTATATTGAATGAAGAGAAGAGAGGCAGGCAATTTTAAGGAACACAATGCAGAGTCTTTCAAAGAGTTTGAAATTTTGTTCTTTCCGTAAAAGACAAGACAGGGATTTAAGCAAAGAGGTAGTGTTGTCCCATTTATGCATAAAGAAAATTCTCTGCTTTGAGTTGAAGAGTGCAGGGGCCATGAATGGGAGTTTAAAGGAAGGGTGGGTATGGAGGGAGTTTAGGAAGCCTTCATTGCAAATCTGATAATGGTCTGGATGTACCTCTGAGAAAACCAAAAATTAGACATTATAAACAGCCAGAGAATTTAGCAGAAGAAATATTCAAAGCTGAAAAGCAGCCAGTAAGGTCAGCAAAAACCTGAAGAACCTGTGGTGGAGGACACAAAGAATGGATAGTTTAAGCAGTAAATGGAAGGCCTGCATTTCTGTTTTATTTTATGACTAAAATGCTTTATGATTAAAATTCAACCTATATCTCAGAGGCAGAATGCATGAATCCTTAAATCATAACACTTATTTGTAACAATATAATCACAGGATTTCAGAGTATAATCATATAGAAGGAAAAATCCCTGATACATGTTGATGGGTATAACATGAAGTTTAATAGTGTGAGCACTAGTTTAACTAGACAGATTAAAAAATTTTCCCAAGCCACACTGTATTATAGTAAACAGGTTATAATTCTTCAAATTGAATTGTCTTAAAGAGCACTATATTTAAAACTATGGAGTATTGAAGCTGAGATTGAAGTTAAGTATGAAGCTAAGATTGGCTATGGGAGCCAGTGAATCTAGTCCTAATGTCATGCTCCTTATCTCTTAGAAATGGAGGCATCAGCCTCCATAGGCAGCCTCTGTGAACAGCTGCCATCCCTCATGGAGGAATTTCAGTCTCTATGGAGACTGCCTCCATTTCAATCCTAGTCAATTAGAGGTGAAAAGTATTCCATTTGCAGTCACCTAAGCCATAGAGTCCACCTATTTTTTTTTTCTTCGTTCTTTCAGTCAAATGATATCTTCTTATCTAAGATTGAAAAAAAAATCAGAATCATGGTCATTTAATTCAAGCTCATTCAGTTCTAGTTACTTTTTCTTTTGTTTCAAATGGCAGCCTTCTCTGTAAATCAGATAAAGAACTGTATCATTATGTTATCATCTTTGAAAGCTCCATAATTGTAGCTTTTCTACCCAAGTCACTGAAATAAAACATCTAATTCTACACTAAATATAAATTTATTTCCAGTTTTATGTGTTGTATTATTTGCTTAGGTGATAGTGCTTCCAACCTTTTTCAGAGGTGAGCCTATAGTATAAAGAACTATTTTTTAAATAACACATATTTTCACAAAAGACAATGAAGGCTACACAGATTAGGAGTTACTCTTAGTAGTTCATCAATACTTCCATATTTTTTCTTAAGGACATAAAAGACAGATATTACTGATTTTGCTTTAAAATTAGTCCAAAAGGCTGGAAAAAAAAAAAGTCACATTGAATTAATTAATTTAGATCTAATTAATTTGTGTATTCACTAGAGCAATTAAGATTTGTGTAAAATGAGCAGGGATTAAAAAAAGTACAATAAACAATATGAAAATATTTACTAGGGATAATTTACTGCTGAGAGTCTATTACTGTATTTTTCTCTTTATCCTTGTTCCTCAAGAACACAGTGGCACTTATTATGATTGTTAACTTTTGTGATTTCAAGTGACAAAAGCTTGATTCACATAGACATTAACTGAAAAAAAAAAACTAAATTTATGTGGAGAGTCTATTAACTAACTTCAGACACGGCTACATCAAGGGGCTTTTTCATCATTAAATCTTCTTTCTCCATTTTTTAAAATGATTTTTCCATGAATGTGACTTCATACTAAGGCAGATGATTCCTTTGAGGTACCATTATGCCTAAGAACACCTTCAAGTTTTCATTCTAAAACTTTGAGTATACACAAATATTTTATTTCCTTCCAGTTTTATTGAGATATAATTGACATAGAGCACTGTATAAGTTCAAGGTGTACAGCATAATGATTTAACTTACATGCAGCATGAAATGATTATCACAGTAAACTTAGATGAATATCCATAATCTCATACAGATGGGTTTCCCTGGTGGCTCAGATGGTAAAGAATCTGCCTATCAATGCAGGAGAACGGGGTTTGATACCTGGGTTGGGAAGATCCCCTAGAAAAGGAAATGGCAAACCACTCCAGTATTCTTGCCTGGAGAATTCTGTGGACAGAGAAATCTAGCGGACTGGGGTCGCAAAGAGTCAAGCATGACTGAGCAACTAACACTTTCACTTTCATACAGATACAAAATTAAATAAAATTATTATCCTGTTATGAGAACTCAGAATTTACTCTCTTTACAACTTGCATATATAAATAACCACTGAATTGTATTTATCATGTTGCATATTACATCCCTAATACCTGTATAGCTTATAACTGGAAGATTGTACCTTTTTACCACCTTCACTCAATAACCCCTCCCTCCAACCTCTCAGCTCTGGTAACCACAAATCTGATCTCTTTGTCTATAGGTTTGTATGTTTGTTTTTCAGTATAAATGACCTACAACATTATGTGTGTTCCATTTACACAACATAGTGATTTGGTATTTCTATACATTTAAAAATTATCACTATGATAAGTTTAGTCACAGCATGTCACCATACAGATATTACACCATCATTGACTATGTTCCCTAACTGCACATATCACATCAGTGACTCATTTATTTGCAACTGGAGGTTTGTACCTCTTAATCCCCTTCATCTATTTATTTCCTCTCTCCTCCCCTGCCCTCTGATAAACATTGGTTTCTTCTCTGTATCTATAACTCTGTTTCTGTTTTGGTATGTTGCTTCATTCATTTTGCTTTTAGAGTCCACATATATGTGAAATTATACAGTATTTGCCTTTCTTAGTATAACTTATCTCATTTAGCCTAATACACTCTAGGTCCATCCATGTTGTCACAAGGAGCAAGATTTCACTCATTTTTTTTGGCTCATTTATGAGTGTGTATGGCTCATACACACTCATTTATGTGTATATGAGGTGGTCAAATGTACAATCTTCAGTTATAAGATACACAGATAACAGGGATGTAATATGCAACATGATAAATATAACCTTCATGCTGCTTTGATTTATGAAACAAAAGAATAAATATATCATATAGAATAAGCAGAGAAAGGAGTGTGGACCAGGTTCAGTTCAGTTCAGTTCAGTCGCTCAGTCATGTCCAACTCTTTGTGACCTCATAAACTGCAGCACGCCAGGCCTCCCTGTCCATTACCGACTCCCAGAGCCTACACAAACTCATGTCCATTGAGTCGGTGATGCCATCCAACCATCTCATCCTCTGTCATCCCCTTCTCCTCCTGCCCTTAATCTTTCCCATCATCAGGGTCTTTTCAAATGAATCAGTTCTTCGCATCAGATGGCCAAAGTGTTGGAGTTTTAGCTTCAAAATCAGTCCTTCCGATGAACACCCAGGACTGATCTCATTTAGGATGGACTGGTCGGACCTCTTTGTAGTCCAAGGGACTCTCAAGATTCTTCTCCAACACCACAGTTCAAAAGTACAGACTCTTTGGTGCTCAGCTTTCTTTATAGTCCAACTCTCACATCCATACATGTGGAAGTGTTCTTTTTCTGAGATAGTCATCAAATAAGAAAGATTAGACATGGCCCTGTTAACTCTTTCTGAAAAGGAATGAAAAAGCCTGGATTTTTAATTTGAGTAACATGTGACACTGTTTTAAATGAATGGAAATGGAGACACCAAGTCCTCTAGGTCAGATCAGATCAGATCAGATCAGTCGCTCAGCCATGTCCGACTCCTTGCAACCTCATGAATCGCAGCACGCCAGGCCTCCCTGTCCATCACCAACACCCGGAGTTCACTCAGACTCACATCCATCGAGTCAGTGATGCCATCCAGCCATCTCATCCTCTGTCGTCCCCTTCTCCTCTTGCCCCCAATCCCTCCCGACATCAGAGTCTTTTCCAATGAGTCACCTCTTCGCATCAGGTGGCCAAAGTACTGGAGTTTCAGCTTTAGCATCATTCCTTCCAAAGAACACCCAGGGCTGATCTCCTTCAGAATGGACTGGTTGGATCTCCTTGCTGTCAAAGGGACTCTCAAGAGTCTTCTCCAACACCACAGTTCAAAAGCATCAATTCTTCGGCGCTCAGCCTTCTTCACAGTCCAACTCTCACATCGATACATGACCACTGGAAAAACCATAGCCTTGACTAGACGAAGCTTTGTTGGCAAAGTAATGTCTCTGCTTTTGAATATGCTATCTAGGTTGGTCATAACTTTCCTTCCAAGGAGTAAGCATCTTTTAATTTCATGGCTGCAGTCACCATCTGCAGTGA
>NW_011494836.1:367441-368102 GCF_000754665.1 Bison bison bison | reverse complement strand
ACTTCCACTGTATAATCATAAGGGATTTGATTTAGTTCATACCTGAATGGTCTAGTGGTTTTCCCTACTTCCTTCAATTTAAGTCTGAATTTGGCAATAAGGATTTCATGGTCTGAGCCACAGTCAGCTCCTGGTCTTGTTTTTTCTGACTGTATAGAGCTTCTCCATCTTTGGCTGCAAAGAATATAATCAATCTGATTTCAGTGTTGACCATCTGGTGATGTCCATGTATAGAGTCTTTTCTTATATTGTTGGAAGAGGTTGCTTGTTATGACCAGTGCATTTTCTTGGTAAAACTCTGTTAGTCTTTGCCCTGCTTCATTCCATATTCCAAGGCCAAATTTGCCTGTTACTCCAGGTGTTTCTTGACTTCCTACTTTTGCATTCCAGTAACCTATAATGAAAAGGACATCTTTTTTGGGTGTTAGTTCTAAAAGGTCTTGTAGGTCTTCATAGAAATGTTCAACTTCAGCTTCTTCAGCATTATTGGTTGGGGCATAGACTTGGATTACTGTGATATTGAATGGTTTGCCTTGGAAATGAACAGAGACCATTCTGTCATTTTTGAGATTGCATCCAAGCACTGCATTTTGGATTCTTTTGTTGACCATGATGGCTACTCCATTTCTTCTGAGGGATTCTTGCCTGCAGTAGTAGATAT
>NW_011494836.1:366138-367341 GCF_000754665.1 Bison bison bison | reverse complement strand
TCTGAGGTTATTGAATTTCTCCCGGCAATCTTGATTCCAGCTTGTGTTTCTTCCAGTCCAGCGTTTCTCATGATGTACTCTGCGTATAGGTTAAATAAACAGGGTGACAATATACAGCCTTGACGTACTCCTTTTCCTATTTGGAACCAGTCTGTTGTTCCATGTCCAGTTCTAACTATTGCTTCCTGACCTGCATACAAATTTCTCAAGAGGCAGATCAGGTGGTCTGCTTTTCCCATCTCTTTCAGAATTTCCCACAGTTGATTGTGATCCACACAGTCAAAGGCTTTGGCATAGTCAATAAAGCAGAAATAGATGTTTTTTCTGGAACTCTCTTGCTTTTTCCATGATCCAGCGGATGTTGGCAATTTGATCTCTGGTTCCTCTGCCTTTTCTAAAACCAGCTTGAACATCAGGAAGTTCATGATTCACATATTGCTGAAGCCTGGCTTGGAGAATTTTGAGCATTACTTTTCTAGCCTGTGAGATGAGTGCAATTGTGCGGTAGTTTGAGCATTCTTTGGCATTGCCTTTTTTTGGATTGGAATGAAAACTGACCTTTTCCAGTCCTGTGGCCACTGCTGAGTTTTCCAAATTTGCTGGCATATTGAGTGCAGCACTTTCACAGCATCCTCTTTCAGGATTTGGAATAGCTCAACTGGAATTCTATCACCTCCACTAGCTTTGTTCAAAGTGATGCTTTCTAAGGCCCACTTGACTTCACATTCCAGGATGTCTGGCTCTAGGTCAGTGATCATACCATTGTGATTATCTGGGTCATGAAGATCTTTTTTGTACAGTTCTTCTGTGTATTCTTGCCATCTCTTCTTAATATCTTCTCCTTGTGTTAGGTCCATACCATTTCTGTCCTGTATCTCTGATTTTCTTGAAGAGATCTCTAGTCTTTCCCATTCTTTTTTTTTCCTCGATTTCTTTGCATTGATCACTGAAGAAGGCTTTCTTATCTCTTCTTGATATTTTTTGGAACTCTGCATTCAGATGTTTATATCTTTCCTTTTCTCCTTTGCTTTTCACTTCTTTTCTTTTCACAGCTATTTGTAAGGCCTCCCCAGACAGCCATTTTGCTTTTTTGCATTTCTTTTCCATGGGGATGGTCTTGATCCCTGTCTCCTGTACAATGTCATGAACCTCATTCCATAGTTCATCAGGCACTCTATCTATCAGATCTAGGCCCTTAAATCT
>NW_011494836.1:361073-366038 GCF_000754665.1 Bison bison bison | reverse complement strand
TGCCTGTTACTCCAGGTGTTTCTTGACTTCCTACTTTTGCATTCCAGTAACCTATAATGAAAAGGACATCTTTTTTGGGTGTTAGTTCTAAAAGGTCTTGTAGGTCTTCATAGAAATGTTCAACTTCAGCTTCTTCAGCATTATTGGTTGGGGCATAGACTTGGATTACTGTGATATTGAATGGTTTGCCTTGGAAATGAACAGAGACCATTCTGTCATTTTTGAGATTGCATCCAAGCACTGCATTTTGGATTCTTTTGTTGACCATGATGGCTACTCCATTTCTTCTGAGGGATTCTTGCCTGCAGTAGTAGATATAATGGTAATCTGAGTTAAATTCACCCATTCCAGTCCATTTTAGTTCGCTGATTCCTAAAATGTTGACATTCACTCTTGCCATCTCTTGTTTGACCACTTCCAATTTGCCTTGATTCATGGACCTGACATTCCAGGTTCCTATGCAATATTGCTCTTTACAGCATCGGACCTTGCTTCTATCACCAGTCACATCCACAGCTGGGTATTCTTTTTGCTTTGGCTCCATCCCTTCATTCTTTCTGGAGTTATTTCTCCACTGATCTCCAGTAGCATATTGGGTTCCTACTGACCTGGGGAGTTTCTCTTTCAGTATCCTATCCTTTTGCCTTTTCATACTGTTCATGGGGTTCTCAAGGCAATACTGAAGTGGTTTGCCATTCCCTTCTCCAGTGGACCACATTCTGTCAGATCTCTCCAACATGACCCACCCATCTTGGGTTGCCCCAGGGGCATGGCTTAGTTTCATTGAGTTAGACAAGGCTGTGGTCCTAGTGTGATTAGATTGACTAGTTTTCTGTGAGTATGGTTTCAGTGTGTTTGCCCTCTGATGCCCTCTTGCAACACCTACCATCTTACTTGGGTGTCTCTTACTTTGGGCGTGGGGTATCTCTTCATGGCTGCTCCAGCAAAGCACAGCCATTGCTCCTTACCTTGGATGAGGGGTATCTCTTCACCGCCACCCTTCCTGACTTTCAGCGTGGGCTAGCTCCTCTAGGCCCTCCTGTGCCACTAAAAATAATTCTGCCTCCGCTGCCTCTGGGCCGCGCTGACGGGCGCCGCGCTCGCCCAGGACCGTGGTGGTGCCGCTGCTCGGACGCAGGCTGTGCTGCACGGAGCAACGAGGAACAGGGAGGCCGAGGCGCTGGAGGCCGCTATCCGGCCGTCTAAGGAGAAGGCTTCGAGAATCGCGTCAAGACTCCCGCTCTCCTGACCTGAAGAACAGGCATTTCAGCCGCTCTCCGTGGCCGCCATGTTCTCCTCCTCCTCCTCCGCTCTGGTTAGACACACTGAATTTGATATACCTAGCAGGCATATATGTAGTGATAACAAATTGCGAGTTTTATATTAAAATCTGGTCCTCATTCAGATAAGATGTAAGGGTTGGAGTTTTTTTTTTTTTTTTTTTTTAAATAAGAATTACAGCAGTTTCTTAAGATTTATTTATCTATTTTGGCTATAACGGGTCATCTTTGCTGCGTGCGGGTTTTCTCTAGTTGGGTGAACTGAGACTACTCTCTAGTTGTGTTGTGTGAGCTTTTCATTGTGGTGGCTTCTCTTGTTGTGGAGCACAGGCTCAGTAGTTGTAGTCCAGCTCATGGACTCTAGAGCATGGGCTCTTCCCAGACCAGGGATCAAATTGGTGTCTCCTTCATTGCAAGATAGATTCTTAACCACTGGACCACTAGGAAACCACAGGGCTGGAGTTTTTAAAGATGCAAATTTGGAAATTGTCAGCTCAAAATATACATATTTTTGTAGAAAACATATTAAATTATAATTTTTACATGTTTTTGTTCTAAGCTTTTTCCCACTCTAAAATGTATTATCCAGCCTGAGACACATCCATACCAATGCCTTATTGAAATTAAAAGTGAAATTTTAATTTAAAATACTTTTATGTACTAAAGCACAAAGAAATAAAGGATTCTAAGTGTGATAATAACCAAAAAAATTTCAAAAAAATAGTTTTATTAGGAGCATTTACTTAACTCTTAGGACTATAAATATAACAAGAAAAAAGGTAAATTACATTAGATATATAATTCTTAAATTCAAGAGTGAAAAGCATTACACTCAAGCCTTACCTTTTATTTTGTTTTAACTTATTTGAAAGTCTGTATTGCTTCAATTCTATAAATGTAAGCAATACAGTACTTCTCATGTTGCTAATGGAGCTTGAAATTAGGGCAGCAGCTTTTCTATCAGCATCATGATGATGTCAGCAATTCACATGAAAAATGAAACATAACCAGTACAACTTTTACAGCCACAAAATATAGCCAGCTTTCCATATTTGAAACTGGCTGACCATACCCAATAATATATGGTGCAGGAAAAGAAAATATTCTTTTTTCTAGGCTTTGCAAAACCAATACCACATTTGTTGATGCAGGATCCTGTGACAATATGCATTTAGTAAAGGAAAACAAAACAAACAGAAAACTTATGTTGGACTCCAAGGTCTATGTTGCAAAATTTAATGCCAGGTCTAGGTCTATATATCACTGTAGGAAGTAGAGTTTGGTAATTACTGGCATTTGATCAATCCCACTTATAAAACTATTAATGACTTTTCAACAAAAATTATATTTTAATCATAAATTATTCAATTTTTCTATATTTCATTTATTTAAAAATATGCAGTAACTCAATCTCAATCAAAAATATACTATCATGGCCAAACAAAAAAATACTGGTATAATTTCTCAAAATTAAAAAAATAGGTATTTCAGAACCAAGAACATTATTGATTGACATAAATTATGTATATAACTTCACATTAACTTTCTCTTATTTTTAAAAGATGACTTTTAGTGAAAATAAAAATTTTGTGCAGAAATATTATAATTCTATAAATAAAAAGCAACATGAATCTATTACAAGGTTCTAGAATAGTGATCATTATGCAGGGATTGGTTCTCAAACTACAACACATGTGAAATGTAGCTGTGAAGTTATATAGATAGCTGTGACGTTATATAACTGATAATTAATTGCCATGAGGGAAAGTAGTAACCTATTTCTTATGAAGTTTGTAGAGCATTTTTGTTCCAGTTTCTAAACTGATTTCTGGTGAATCTTGGGTAGCTATTCTGTATTGTAGCAGATATTTTATCTATTGAATGTGGATTGAAGGTTTGGAAAACACCCAATGGACTAAGGGTCAGGTGATAAAATATTTTTTCATTAGACATAAAGTATGAATCTGAGATATTGAAATTAAGTTATGGTCCATAAGAATTCATATTGAGACTTCCTTCCCGATGCTGTATTTTTAGTTCAACCACATTGACTATATATATTAATATAAACATCTCCCGCTCTCTCACTCTCTCCCTTAAACTGAGATCAGCAAGATATAATGTGAGAAATATTATCACATACTTGGCGTTTCAGAATAACTTCTCTTATTCACAGAATAATTCTCTAATTGCCTAAATAAGATGGTATCCAGGAAATGTATAAGAACTCTTTAAATGACATGTAAGTCTAGTGATCCTACTTGGAAATCAATCCAAGAGTAAAGTCACATTACATTTATATTAAATACATAGCCAAAACCACTTTCCTTAAATTTCAGTGATACAATAGTCACTTCTTGAAGCTGTGAAGATTCTACTGTGTCGGAAGTTTAGAAAAACAAAAATGTATAGTAAATGTTGTTTAAATAAAATTCTCAGCTTATTAAGCAAATAGTAAAACAACCATTTTAGCCATGCTAGAGAGAAAATAGCTGCTGTACAGAGATTTTTACATTGGTTAAGAGCATGAGATTTTTTTTTTTTTTAAGTCTTCTAATGATAGAAAGCAATCTATGAGCATTTCACAGAACAATAATTTGACAGGTGACTTTTTCTTTCTTCTGAGATCTTTCTTTACTATATCAGGCTTCTCTTGTTTTATTTATGTTGAGTTCTGTACACCTCTGCACTTCAGTCACCGTATATTTAGTCAGTGTAGACTACTAGAATTAAATCTTTTCATTTGGCCAGAATTGGCTGCTCACCAAAAATGTTTGCAATACTTCTATTTGCATGATGAGAATGTTTCTCTTGATATACATTTTGTGGACTTTTTCTTCCCTCCTCTACTGCTTTTATATAACTTGATCATAGAGGACAGGTCCTTTTCTTCAGCTTTATTGAGATATAGTTGTTACATATCACAATATATAGCATAACACTGTGTAAGTTCAAGGTGTACAAAACCCAATTCAATATATATTGTGAAATGATTACCACAATAAGTTAGTTAACACATCTATCACCTCACATAGGTGTGTGTGTTTGTGTGTATGTGTGTGTGTGTGTGTGTGTGTGTGTGTGTGTCTGGAGAACATTTAAGATCTACTCTCTTTGCATTATTTAAGTATATAATAGAGCATTTTCAGCTATAGTCATCATGTCACATATTGGATCACTAATATTTATTCACCTTGTAACTGGAAGTTTGTACCTTTGGATCAACTTTCCTATTTCCCTTGTCCAAAGGCCCTGTCAATCACCAATTTATATTCTCTTTCTACACATTCATATAATTTGAATTCTACATATAGATCACACAGTGTTTTTCTCTGTTTCACATATTTTACTTAGAATAATGCCTGCACGATTCATCATTGATATCACAAATGGTGGAAGTGAAAGTGAAAGTATTAGTTGCTCAGTCATGTCCGACTCTTTGTGACCCCATGGACTGTAGCCCACAAGGCCTCTGTCCATGGGATTCTCCAGGCAAGAATACTGGAGGGGGTAACCATTCCCTTCTCCGGGGGACCTTCCTAACTAACCCAGGGATTCATCCTGGGTCTCTGACACTGTAGGCAGACTCTTTACCATCTGAGCCACTGGGGCAAGAGGTGGGGTGTGTAGGGTGAGGGGGACGGCAGGTGGCAGGGGGTGGGGGGGAGAGGGACCATAAAGAAGG
>NW_011494836.1:307811-360973 GCF_000754665.1 Bison bison bison | reverse complement strand
GTTGAGCACTGAAGAATTAGAGCTTTTAAACTGTGGTGTTGGAGAAGACTCTTGAAGACACTTGAGAGTCCCTTGGACTGCAAGAAGATCAAATCAGTCAGTCCTAAAGGAAATCAATCTTGAATATTCATTGGAAGGACTGATGCTGAAGAGTTTCCCACCATGGTCCAACTCTCACATCTGTACATGACTACTGGAAAAACCATAACTTTGACTAAACGGAACTTTGTCAGAAAAGTAATGTCTCTGCTTTTTAATACACTGTCTATATTTGTCATAGCTTTTCTTCCAAGGATCAAGAGTCCTTTAATTTGCATGGCTATGGTCACCATCTGCAGTGATTTGGGAGCCCCCCAAAATAAAGTCTCTCACTGTTTCCATTGTCTCCCAGTCTATTTGCCATGAAGTGACGGGATCAGATGCCATGATCTTACCTTTTTGAATGTTGAGTTTTAAGCCAGCTTTTTCACTCTCCTCTTTTACCTTCATCAGGAGACTCTTTAGTTCCTCTTAACTTTCTGCTTATTTAACTTATATGCAGAGTACATCATGAGAAACTCTGGACTGGATGAAGCATAAGCAGGTCTCAAGATTGCTGGGAGAAATATCAATAACCTCAGATATGCAGATGACACCACCCTTATGGCAGAAAGTGAAGAAGAACTAAAGAACCTCTTGATGAAAGTAAAAGAGGAGAGTGACAATGTTGGCTTAAAGCTCAACATTCAGAAAACTAAGATCATGGCATCCGGTCCCATCACTTCGTGGCAAATAGATGGGGAAATAGTGGAAACAGTGGCTGACTTTATTTTGGGGGGTTCCAAAATCACTGCAGATGGTGATTGCAGCCATGAAATTAAAAGACACTTACTCCTTGGAAGGAAAGTTATGACCAACCTAGATGGCATATTAAAGAGCAGAGACATTACTTTGTTAACAAAGATCCATCTAGTCAAGGCTATCGTTTTTCTAGTAGTCATGTACGGATGTGAGAGTTGGACTATAAAGAAAGATAAGCATTGAATTGTGGTGTTGGGGAAGACTCTTGAGAGTCCCTTGGACTGCAAGGAGATCCAACCAGTCCATCCCAAAGGGGATCAGTTCTGAGTGTTCATTGGAAGGACTGATGTTGAAGCTGAAACTCCAATATTTTGGCCACCTGATGTGAAGAGCTGACTCATTTGAAAAGACCCTGATGCTAGAAAAGATTGAGGGCAGGAGGAGAAGGGGACGACAGAGGATGAGATGGTTGGATGGCATCACCGACTCAATGGACATGAGTTTGAGTAAACTCCGGGTGTTGGTGATGGACAGGGAGGCCTGGTGTGCTGCAGTTCATGGGGTCGCAAAAAGTCAGACTTGACTGAGCAACTGAACTGAACTCTCTGCCATAAGGGTGATGTCATCTGCATATTTGATATTATTGATATTAGTCGGCAATCTTCCTCCCAATATACACTCAGAAATGGGATTGCTGGATCATATGGTAGTTTTATTTTTATTTTTTTGAGGACCCTCTATGATGTTTTCTATTGTGGTTGCACCATTTTACATTCCCAACCACAGTGTTCAAGGCTTCCCTTTTCTCTACATCTTAGCCAGTACTTGTTATCTTTTGTCTTTTGATAATAGAAATCTTAACAGAAGTGAGTCACTATTTCATTACAGTACTTATTTTCATTTCCCTGGTGATTAGTGATGTTGAATACTTTTTCACATACCTGTTGGTCATTTATATATCTTCTTTAGAAAAAATGTCAATTCAGGTCCTTTGTCCATTTTTCTAATTGACTTATTTGGTTTTCTTGCAATTGAGTTGTATGATACATATTTTGGATGTTAACTCCTTTTATGTTTTGGATCTTAACCCCTTATCAAATATATGGTTTGCAGTTTTTCTCCCATTTACTTTTTCATTTTGTTGACTATTTCTTTCATTGCACATATGCTTTTTATCTTTAAAATTTTATTTATTTTTAATTGAAGGATAATTGCTTTACAATATTGTGTTGGTTTCTGTAATACATCAACATGAATCAGCCATAGGTATACATATGTCTCCTCCCTCTTGAAACTTCCTCCCACCTCTTACCCCATCCTACCCTTCTAGATGATCAGAGAGCACTGGTTTGGCTCCCTGAACCATACAGCAAATTCTCACTGGCTATCTATTTTACATGTGGTAGCTTATATATTTCCATGCTACTCTTTCCATCTGTCCCACCCTCTTTTCCCCCATTGTGACCTATCTGCTGGGCAGAGATGGAGATACAGACATAGAGAACAGACTGTGGACACAGTGGGGAAAACAGAAGCTTCTTAGTTAGATATAATCCCACTTTCTTATTTTTGCTTTTGTTGCTTGTGCTTTGGGTGACATATCCAAAAAAATGTTCTCAAGACCCAACTGATGGAGCTTTCTTCCCTATTTTCTTCTAGAGGTTTTATGACTGAGGTCTTATTGGAGACTAAAGTCTCCAATCCATTTTAAGCTATTTTTTTGTGAGTGGTGTAAGATAGATTCAGTTTCTTTTTTTTTTTTTTTTTGGTATGTGCACATTCCATTTTCCAAACATTGTTGAGCAGACCTCCCTTTCCCCACTGATTATTCCACAGGTGGCATCGAAACTAGAATAAAAGAAATTAAATGGTTTCTGTTTGAATAACATGATGTTATATATAAAAAACTCCAAAGACCCCACCAAAAAACTGCTAGTTTGTAATATATGATTTCTATAAAATTGGATAATACAAAATCAGCATACAGAAATCAGTTGTATTTCAATACATGAATAATGAAACATCTGAAAAACAAAGAAAAAATCTCATTTAAAATAGTATAAAAACTATACAATATTTAGAAATAAATTTAACCAGAAAGTTAAAGATCTGTACACTGAAAAGTATAAGGCTTTGATGAGAGAAATTGAAGAAGACACAAACAAATGGAAAGACATCTCATGTTCATGGATGAGAATAATTAACATTGTTAAAAGGTCCATACTACCCAAAGCCATCTGTCGATTCAATACAATCCCTATCAAAATTCCAATAACATTTTTTCAAAAAGAACAGAAAAAATCTTAAAATTTATATGGGACCACAGAAGACTCCATGTAGTTAAAGAAATGTGATCAAGAATAAAGCTGGAGGTATCATGCTTCCTGATTCCAATTTATATTACAAAGCTGTATTAATCAAACAGTATGGTAAGGGTATAAAGCAGACACACATACCAGTGAAACAGTTTTGGGAGCCCAGAAATAAAGGCACACATTTACAGTCAACTAATCGAAGAAGGCAATGGCACCCCACTCCAGTACTCTTGCCTGGAAAATCCCATGGATGGAGGAGCCTGGTAGGCTGCAGTCTATGGGGTCGCGAAGAGTCAGACACGACTGAGTGACTTCACTTTCTCTTTTCACTTTCATGCATTGGAGAAGGAAATGGCAACCCACTCCGTGTTCTTGCCTGGAGAATCCCAGGGACGGGGGAGTCTGGTGAGCTGCCATCTATGGGGTCGCACAGAGTCGGACACAACTGAAGCGACTTAGCAGCAGCAGCAGCAATCAAGAATATTCAGTGGGAAGAGGATAGTGTCTTAAATAAAAAGTCTTTTTTTTTTTTGGTTTAAAGTTTTTCCTTCCCAGGTGACTCAGTGGTATCCACTTGCCAATGTAAAGGAGACATAGGAGACCCAGGTTCAATCTCTGGGTTGGGAAGGTCCCTTGGAGGAAGAAATGCAACACACTCCAATAGTCTTTCCTAGATAATCCCATGGACAGAGGAACCTGGTGGGCTATAGTCCATGGCATTGCAAAGAGTCAGACACAACTGAGCAACTGACTACACATAGTTATTCTAACAAAAATTATAGCTAATTTTAAAAAATCTTCTATGTAACTTTTTCATACAGTTCATCTCCTTTTATATTCTTCACCCACAGTCAATTTATTCTCTCTATGATAATCACACAATTTTGGTATTTTTTTTTCTTTTAAGTTGTCTTAATTTCCCATTATCCATATTACTTTATAGGTATTTTTCCACAGTTGTCTTTCCAAATCATCGTATTTATTATGTCATTTTGTTTCTATGTCTTATTTTATACAGATTATCTTCTCAGTGCCTTTTTCTTCTACAAGGGTATTCTAAACTTCCTACATTTTTTGAAAAATTTTCACCTGCCACTGTCCTTATATTTTCCTGTATACATATAATTTTGAATATAGTATGAGATGGGAAGAGGTAAAGTTCCCTTCAAAAGCTTAGATTACTGTAGTGGTTGACAGAGATTCAATCCTCAGGCAAATGCTTTACTCGGATAGATTCTTAAGAAGTAGAAGGTAGATTTCCTCCATCAGAGAGCTTAGTACCAAGAATCATGATGGGAATGTTGAAAATGCAGAGTGAGCATGTTATGTAAAAGATGGACCTACTTAATTTGAATTATCCATTTACTTATGTTTTCAGAAGTGTCCTATCAACTAATAGCAGGTTTTGATATACCATGTGTGAGTGATTTCCATCACTCATTTCAACAGCAACTAATCTATCATGCAGTTTTATAGATGTATATTGTCTCAATCTTTAGACAGGTATTTGGTTATTCAGCATTCTGTAGAGAGCTTTATCAAAATCTCCCATATTCAAGGTCATTTATGACTTACAGTACAACAAGCACCAGAATTTGAAATTTTTAAAACCTTCTTCCAGCCCAAATGATTTCTTTTTTTTTTTTAATTTTTAAACTTTACAAAATTGTATTAGTTTTGCCAAATATCAAAATGAATCCACCACAGGTATACATGTGTTCCCCATCCTGAACCCTCCTCCCTCCTCCCTCCCCATACCATCACTTTCTACCTTTGTTTTCTCCTCTTTAAGAATACCCTGGTACTACACATATTTTGTAAAATCTTAAAAGGCTGATCAATAATGAAATGATGATTCTCCTTTACTTTCTATCCAATTAATGGTCAATACCTATATTTTACACAAAAAACTGCCACAAGAAAGCTACTTGTTTCTTTTAATGGGAGTCATTGTTTTTTTATATACTACAGTGTCTTTCTCTGTGCTGTAATTATACATCTCAACAACATATATAATAATTTTTATTTCATTTACAATCCTAAGAAAAGAAAGGAAGGAGTCCATGACTCCTATAGTGCTGTGGAAAACTGGTTCATATAGTAAACGGACAGCCGCTTTGAGTTATAACCTGTAAAACCTGATAGATAAAGATCAGGAAAGGACGACCAGGTTAGAGAAGGGCCACCTTCTTTAATTGAAGCTAACAACTCATTACTGACATGATTAAGGTGCCTCCCAGAAGTCATTAATAAATGTAAATGAAGATGGAAAATTTAAAATTTTAATATGAAAAGGGAGTATGTTGAAATGAGAAAGAAAGATATAATAACAGGTACAAACTCAATGATGATGATCATCAAAGAGCCTACGGGGGGAAAACCAAAATTTGAGGAAGAACATATGAGTAGTTCTCAAGAACAGTCCATAGAATGAGTATGCCCTAATTCTAAATAATAAGTATATCAAAATTTATAGTTTATAATTCATTAGATTACCATGGTAGATAAAAATCACCCTTATGAAATTTCCTAATTCTCAGGAACTGATCCTGTATTTACCAACAACTCAATATTTTTGGAGGAAAAAATATCTTGAAATGGCCTATTTAAAAAGAAATGCATATGATCAATGCTTATGTTTTCTTTAAATATATTTAATTTACATTGAGAAAATCAAATATATCACTGATTTTCAACTTTATAAATCTGTCTCCTAAATAAATTATTGCATGCATGTTTATAGTGAGTTTTTTCATCAGGACCTAAGCAAAGAGACTCCCTAAGGAGATAAGTAGAGAGAGAACATAGAAATTCAAATGTGTTTCTCTACTCTGTCAACATTAACTCCATACTTATTGAGGCATTTGACTTTACCTTTTTCTTCTTATTAAGAACTTCTCTACCTCAAATGATGTTGTGAATAGTAGTATGAGGGATAACAATACTTTTAAATATATGAATTGCTACATAAAGCAAGGAATTGTCTTTGTTCATATATTTAACATTGGTGAAATTTCATAGAATCAGACCTCCATTTCTGCAAATGGGCATAATGATGGAAAATCTAAATATGCAACCTTCTTAAATCTATCCTGTGATAGCACTCCATGGAGATTTGGAACCTAATAAGACTTCACAAGATAAAAGAATAGTTGATGAAATGTATAGAATTCCTTCAAAAAGAAAGACCACCACTGATACTTGTATAAAAGAAAACAAGGGATGCAAAGGTAGAAAATATCAGACTCTCACTTATCAAGTGTTCACTAGAAGTTACAACACCTTTCTTTCCTTTGCCTCCTGTGCTATCTGCATTCATCAAGGACCACTAATCTCTCCTTCAACTTTTTGTAACAAATTTTAGGAACCATCTAGAATATATGATTCATGAATACAATTAATTTCTTTTGCTCATTGATGTATCTGCAGAAATTACTAAAAAGTAAAAAGCAACCCAGCACAAAATTCAATCATTTTTGAGGGAATGCCCAAGTAAATTTAGTCATGGTACTGAAGCCAATATCTTCCTTTCTAATCCTTTGCAACACCTATGGAATATCAAAATAAACATGCAAACATGGGTTTGGATGGCAGTAGAGAAAGATCATGATGGTGTTTTGGGAGATAAAAGGCCATTATAATCTGTGTTTTGTCCTTTTAAACCACCCTAGTTACTACAACGGAGAAGGCAATGGCACCCCACTCCAGTACTCTTCCTGGGAAATCCCATGGACGGAAGAGCCTGGTAGGCTGCAGTCCATGGGGTCACGAAGAGTCGGGCACGACTGAGCGACTTCACTTTCACTTTTCACTTTCATGCATTGGAGAAGGAAATGGCAACCCACTCCAGTGTTCTTGCCTGGAGAATCCCATGAACGGGGGAGCCTGGTGGGCTGCCGTCTATGGGGTCGCACAGAGTTGGACAGGACGGAAGTGACTTAGCAGCAGCAGCAGCAGCAGTTACTACAAAGCAGGTAAACTAGATTATTCCAGTAATACCACTTACCAATCTGTCTTTAATACTACATCTTGCATTTGAAAGAAATTGGTAGAAACAAAATTGCAAAATAGTATAAGTAGTATGAAATCACTTTCTTCAAAAGGAAAGAGAGATAAAATTGCACCTATCCATTTTTATAGATTTATTTTATTTTCTAGCTGCTGAACATTCTGCATGTTATTTGGTTTCATCACCTATAAAATCAGGATATTAATATTGTTCATATCTGATTGCTAGTAAATTAATTAAATGAGTTCAAAACACATAAACCGTATTATACAAGAGATGGCACGAGAGTAAGAAAATAAATATTAACCTCTCTAGAATTGGGCTTTCCAGGTGGCACTAGTGGTTAAGAACCCACTATGAATTCAGGAGGCATAAGGGATTTGGGTTTGATCCCTGGGTCAGAAAGTTCCCCTGGAGGAGAGCATGGCAATCCACTCCAGTATTCTTGCCCGGAGAATTCCCATGAACAGAGAAGCCTGGCAAGCTACAGTACATAGGGTCGCAAAGAGACACGACTGAAAAGACTTAGCATGCATGCACTCTAGAATTATTGTTTGCATTTGTTTTATAAAATAACATCAGTGTCTTCTATGTGCCTTTACGAGTTATTCTGAATTATCTAACTATACATGGATTAGTTTCAGAATCAAAATAAAGAAAGCTATTTTACATTTGTGAGATACGCTGCTGAATTTTGCATAATTTTACTATTTCATTTGAATTGAGGCAGTTTCCTTCAACTATCACTACTAATCTAAACATCTAAGACTTCTCTATATAAAATGTATTTCATGTGACCTATCATTTAAAATTTTATATAAATAAATTCATCAAATTTCTGCTAAAAACTTTCGACAATACATTTGAAATTTCTATGGAATCACTCTTCATTTTTGTCCTTTATTACTACTAAGCATAATAATTACAAATTCTACCAGATACATCTGATACAAGAGCATTTATTTATAGAATTATGAACAATTATAGGAGAAATAAACCTAATTACTAAGTTATTTCAAATTCTTGAAGTTACACAGTAAAAATAATTGCAGGCCTTTTGGGGTCATGGCTGTTCATTACTCATATTTATATTCCCAGACTCTGGCATAGTGCATGATAAATTAAGTATTTAAAAGTATTAGCCAGGAAAGTTCTCATTTCTATAGTTCCATACAGTAAAATAAAGATTTGATGATTTAAAGAAAAAAACATGTTAAAAGTGAAGCAATTTATTCAATTGTTGGCACATTTTCGTTATGCCAAAAATCACTTAGTACATAACTAAAAACAAAACATGAAACTAAATCTCTATATGCCTCAGTTTTAGACTTACCTTTGAAAGGTTCACAGCATCAACTGGTAAATATAATGTTCTTTCTGAAGTGTTTAAAAACATCTGCTATACAATGGGGGTTCCATTTCTCCATTAAAAAAAGACAAAATATAGCACAATTCTAAGTGAATTCATAAATGAATGGAATGACTACAAAACCTGTGACTTTGTCTCTATATGTGACAAGGTCTTTTGAGTTATCAAAAATTCACAACATAGTTTTAAAGTCTTAAACCTCTTGAGAATATACAGAATGATTAAAAAAAAAAAAAAAAAAAGGAAGCCTAGTCTCTAGAATGACTACTCCTGTCACGCCAACAAGAGCAAACAAGGCATTTGGCAACTCATAAATGCTGTGAAAGCTCCGTAACTAGCAGTACTGTTTGTTCATGATAAATTCACTCTGTCTTTCCTACATGATCTTGGAAACATTATCAAACTCAAAAGGAGCATGGGTGGAAGGATGACTCCTGAGAGCTTTCACCTATTTCCTGTTGCTAAGGAAACGTCTTCCTTTGTACATGTTCAGAATAGCAGGTTCCTTTGAATCCTGCCTTTCAAGCTCTATTTTTTAAAGAAAACATATAGATATATAACCCATGTCTTGAAATGTACACAGATTTACTCTTTGTTTCTACTACCTGGTGAAGAAGTGTCATCCAATTAGAGGTAACATATGCTTTAAGATTAAAACATTGGAGATAGACAACTTCTCTTTGTTGTTTCAGACTTTGTCAAATCTAGTGTTTCTGAATCCACAAAAAAAGTCAGTAAACCTAAGATATCACTATGACCTGTGAATATGTATCTCTCAAAAATTGGCTGAAATAAAGTATAGCTTTTGATATTTGATAGAATTGGGAACAATTATACTTAATTACTGCATAATAAGTGACAGAGTTATTGTACATTAATTACTCGGAGATTTTTATTAAGACGATATGTGTCTGCTTATTTTCATTGAAAAATATTATGCAATTTTTCTCAATTTTCTTCTTTAACATTTGCGGATGGATTAGCTCAAATGCTAGAATTCAATGAATTGGCTTTCAAAGATAAAAATGTGGAGTTTTATTATACCACAGTGATTGCAATATTTATTTGCAAGCTATTAACAATAGCATGTGTGGACATTGGCTATAAATACTAGCTGATTTCATAACTTGGATTGTAATGCTATAATTATATGTTGTTATTCATAGTATACAACTGAGAATCATAGCCCAGGCCACAGCTTTCTTACAGCATTCTCATTAATGTCCTGTTTATTTGAGATCTTTCAAAGAATTCCTAGGAGCACCCATCATGATATTTTTAATTATACTCTTTATATCTTTTCAAAATGTTTTGGACCTGTCCTACATGCATAGTTGTGCATGATTCCCTAAGACTACAGCCTGCAAATCCAGATTACATCACTGCAAAGTTAAAATGATTTTGATTATTGTATCTATAGCATAATTTCCTTCACTTGTTTATGTCTATTCAATGATTATAGCTTCTGTGGGGGAAAAAAAATTTTCGCAAGTTCAATTCTAGAAAAAAGTATACTCCTAAGGATTAAATTGACTTATTTAACTGACTTCTACCACAGTGTACTATTAGGCTTACTTGTTTGAGTTGTCTATTGCTTTCAGTCTAGTAACCATTGATATAATACCACATTTCCTGCAGAGATGTTGTTTTATACACAAAGTAAATGTTAAGGCATAAACATATTTTAATTTCAAGGAGAATATTTCACTGATCAGAATAAGAATACGTTGTTTAATTAACTCACTGCTTTTCTTACATCAGATGTTCAATAAAGATATTTGTTCAGTAATATCAAGCAGTAATTTTAATGCAGTGACATTATTTATATTTACCTACTACAGTTTGGGAGCACATTCAGGGCTTCACACTTCCACCTTGTATTAGTTGGTTAAAGAATTGATTTAAAATTTCAATATTTGATATTTTTAATTTCTTAGAGACCAAAATTCATTCGTATTTTACCAGCCAGTAGCATATTGGCATTTTGATTTTAAAAACAAAACAACTGCTTTGGTTCATCAGTTTTCTATATTGCCTCTGGTAGGATAATGTTTGATGGCCTTTGTTGGCTTATTGCACTTTAATTAGCATGATGCTGTGTGCCTTTAGTAGCATGCTGCTACGCTACCCTTAATTGAAATCTTTCTGTTGTGTCTGTGATCATTATATCACCTTGATGCCTGGAACTGCTGCTCCTATGGAGTATGTGGTAATGTTGCATTAGCCCTTTGAAGCTGGGAGTTTGATTAGCAGGATCAGATGAGCTGCTAGAGGGTGTCTGACTCTTAGCTTGAGTATCTTCAAATGCATTTTGCAAATTACCTACTTACCCTAATACTATAAAAATGCAGATGTTTGTATGCCACTTACTGTATAAAGTGAAATTTTACAGTGGAAAATTATTTCCTTGAATACACTTTGACTTAAAGGTCACAGTTTCAGAATGTTTCATAAATATATTATGCCCCATTTTCAGCCCAATGGAAAATAGTTTTAAACAGAAAGGAAAAAATATGAAATAATCTTTCTTTTCTTTAACTCTAGAATATCTACACAACACATTCTAAGAACTTGTTTCTTCCCTTGTGGATTTTCTCCACCTTTCCCTAACATAGCACGTATAATTTTTAAAGGTCCTCAGAATGCTTCTGTAGGGTGATTGAATTACACGTTTTTTATAATTACAGCAAAATGAAAACAATCAGAGGTGGAGAACAAACATTTTAAAAATGTGCAGGATTTTCTTGTCAAGGCAAAACTTCTACAAAAAAATTCAAATTGTGAAAATGAAAAAAAAAAAAAAGCACACATTGTGTACCTTGAAGATGGTGTGTACAACAGTAGTCATGAAACAGAAAGCTTAGAGTATAACCACAGCTGGCCACAATGGGAGGTTGACGCATTATGGAATAGGGATAATTTTCACATTGATGGGAGAGGATTTTTAAAGACACAGAGTGCAGAAATAACTGCTTCCTTCTTATCATTTTTTAAAGTGGGTAGAGACATATGCAGCAGGGAGGAATACAATATTGTTGAAAGTGAAATTGTCCCACTTTTTTCAACAAAGTTTAAAGTGATCAACAAATAATCTGTCATGTTCTAAACCATCTAAATTGGTAAGATAATAGATAGGCCATTCCTGATGGGTCCAAAATGTCTGGCCATGCAGGACTCTGGATGGTGAATATAGTTGGAGCTTAGGAGCATAAGTGGCAGAAGGAATTCCTGCAGTAAAAAGGCAAGGAATAGATAGATATATAGATAACTGTGTTCTTTGATGATGTGATTGTAGGCAGTTTTCTTCTTTGTGATAATGTGTAGTACCTGTGTTTTACAACAAAGAGGCATACTTGAATTATCATATTTTTCTTTAAACTATTTGAGTGGTCCCTGGAAGGAATAACCCATGCATTTTCTGAGCAAATCTTTATAAAGAAGATTTGTCTCTTTTATGAACTAGCTAATAATTAATTATGTATTACAAATTGAACATATGTGATATTAGTCAAAACATGACAATTAAAATCTTATTTTTTAATTTAATGCTTTATAGTTGCGTAAGAAAGAACATTTAAGATGTAAATTATTATAAATATATATGAGGGCAGCAAACTATTTGTGAGAGCTTTAACACTTTGTGGTTCATCCTTTGTGGTAGTGATAACAAAGATACTAATAAAATGGCAATGTAGATAAACCTAGACCATTTTATCTTGGTAACTGTACACTAAATTTTAGATAAGTTCATAATTTCTCCATTACTTTTATAAAATTAAAGATATATGTATATATAATCTTCTAAAATAAATATATAATTAAAATTATTAAGCAAAAATACACATTAGATTGAACAATTTATACATGAAACTGTCATCTTTGTAGATCAAATGCAGTGGCATACTTGCCTATATGTACATATGGTATGTTTGCTATTTAAAGATAAGTTCCTTTCAACACCTACAAAAGAAAGCAAAACCATGTTATGTTAGTTTGGCAAATGGATATCATAATGTATCAAAAATATTTTTTAAAGTTTTATTAGATATGATAACATACCGCAATGAATACTTTTCCCAATTTGAATATATGAACATCAAAATATAGGCTAGATAAAAAGTTTTTTACAGCAAATAAATTATTACTATCCCTCCAAGTGAAACATTTCCAAATAAGAGAAAACAGATAGTTTAATTTTTTTCCACTTGAATATCCCATGGATGGAGAAGCCTGGTAGGCTGCAGTCCATGGGGTTGCTAAGAGTCGGGCACGACTGAGCGACTTCACTTTCAATTTTCACTTTGGAGAAGGAAATGGCAACCCACTCCAGTATTTTTGCCTTGAGAATCCCAGGGACAGAGGAGCCTAGTGGGCTGCCGTCTATGGGGTCTCACAGAGTCGGACATGATTGAAGCTACTTAACAGCAGCAGCAGCAAACTGGTACTCATCTAATAATTTAAAAATATTGTTTCAGTTCAGTTCAGTCGCCCAGTTGTGTCCAACTCTTTGTGACCCCATGAATCGCAGCACACCAGGCCTCCCTGTCCATCACCGACTCCTGGAGTTCACCCAGACTCAAGTGCATCAAGTTGGTGATGCCATCCAGCCTTTTAGGATCTTTGAAAAATCTTACAGTTTACTTCATGCATCAATCATGAATCTTCAAATTCTGAAGTGCTAAATTTACAACAAAAGAGAATGTGCTATACCATTCTAAAGCTCTGAAATGTTAGATTGAACAATATGAAACTGCCTATATTTAATCTGTTTTGGCATATAAATACAATGTGCTAAACTTATGGAAATGGTAAGAAGCATTTCTAAGTAGAATTAAGAAGCAAGAAGCCCAAGTACATGGGAAAAGTTTGACTCTGCCACAGAAAAAAAAATCTCTATATGAGTATTGATTGAATTATGTGAAAATGACCATTCTTGACCAATTTTGAACTATTAGTGTTGCAATTTATTTGGTTAAGTTCAATATAAATAATGGTATACCTTTTGGAACAGAAATAAGGATCAGATATATTTTCAAGTTTCAGAAGTTTCTTTACATTATATCCCCTTGGACACACATCCATGGGACAGATATAGGAAGCCATCTGTGGGAAGAAGTGGCTTTAAAAGTGATGAGAAGACAATGAGGTGTAGTGAACAAAAGCTCTGAGGCTTATGACCACAGACTGAGTTCTAGTTTATGTTCTGAAACAGAGTAAATATGCAGGTTTATATGAGTTCAATGTCTTTGAACTTCAGATTATCCTTTTAATCTGTAAAATGTTTATGATAATTTGAGCAAAATTATTAATATATTTATTTCTTTTGTTCTCACTTTACAAGAAATTTTTTTAAGGTAAGAAAATATACCTATTTTATCTCTGCTTCCCAGAACCTTCTTTCTTGATCTCTTAGGAAAGACAAATTTTTACTTCCCTAATTTGGGGCTTCTTTGTCCCAGAGTTTGCTAGAGTTTGCTGTACTTGACAGCAAAAAGAATCAAATTCCTGGAAGTAATTCTTCACTGAAGCTTTCCTTATGAGTCTAACCACTTTGGGGAGTATTATAGTGTTTCTAAGAAGCTAACTCACAGCCAAGCTAATGAAGCATAGGCTGAAGGTCCTCTTACATGCAAATTCTTATAAATTATACCTTTCTTCCTTTAAGTGAACTTTGATAGTCATGTTTTTGAGACCTAGTTGGTTTTATTAGGGACCACATTTTATTTTGGTTTAGTAGGGCAAGTTTATGCAGTTTTTAGTAACTTCTGCTAATCAGTTAACAATAATTATCCCAGTATAGGAAAATCCCCCTATCCACTGCACTAACCTATCTGATGTCATGGCCCAAATATGCAAGGATAGATGCTATATGTCAATATGAATGTGTCCTTTGGGCTGTGTTACTGAAAGCATGTTTGGCAATTGTGCAAAAACAAAAAACAAAGTTTGAAATATAGAGTCAGAATTAATCTGGGGAAATTTCTTCTCATTAGACACGTAATATTTTAAGTGGCCGATCTGATTCTCTTACAAAACCAATCATTAAGGACATACTTTCCTGTTAGGAATATACATAATTAAGCAATATATGTAAGTATAGGTACATCACAAATTTTGCTTTTTAATCAATGGAATCACATGAAAAATAAGTTTCAATATTTCATATTTTAAAGCTTAAAGACTATAGCAATATTATAAAATATGAATATATTTTCATGTTACATTGCATGTTTTAACATCCCAACTATCAATAATGAAAAAAAATTGATCACCATGAATTTATAAAACCTTGACAGAACACCTTTTAAAAGGAATATTTTAAGATGCCATTAGTTTTGATATTTAAAAGGCAATAAGGGAAACAAATAGAGGAAATATTGCCCTTAAAGTATACTCTTGTATTTATTTTGTGCATATATTCAAGAAATATATATATATCCTTTTATTTTTGTGTAGGAAAATAAATTTAAAAGAACAAATAATTGAAAAAGATTGGGATGGACTTGCAGTTTACAAACCAGCATGTAAGGAGCTTAGAAGTTGCTGCTCCCTCCTAACCACAAATAAAAGTTAAACATACTGAAAAATCAAAAACTCTTCTTATATTCATCAGAGAAGTGAGGTCTCATGGCAAAACACTGCCCCCAAATTGCAAAGACAAGCAGATACGGAGAATCACAGCTTACTAAAGAAATAACTCACAAGCAGGAATTTCCGTGGAAACAAAGCCCTGCCTGGGTGGGAAAAACTGAATTGTAATTGATAAATTGCTGGAAGCTCAGGGGGAAAGGTCTATAAGTCAAAAACACTCTAGAGCGTCCAGTCACTGGGCAGGAAGGTGGTGGTGAGGGATGGAGTAAATACTGGTATTTTTGTGAGTTTTCTGTTCAGGAACTCAATTGAATGTTAGAGAAAGATTTCTCCTTTCTCCTTCCCCAGCTGGATAGGGGAAGGAGAAAGAAACCTGTGTGAAATGCACAACACTCTGTTCTAGGAATCAAGTCTGCCTTCAGGAGAAACTATTTCAGCAGAACCTAACCTGCTGGGGTCTTATCAGGGCCAACCTGACCCCAGGGAATATACCCATTTCAAGTTATTCTGTCCATGGAAGGGAGGGTAAGGGGGAATTGAGAAGAACTGATGAACTTCACAATCTGAAAAAAGATCACTAAAAGACTAAGAACTTATCATCAGGCGGTAAGATGCTTCTCCTGCCACCACACCTTATCACGTTATTAAAGGCCTCTCTACCACAGTTCTTTTTATATACTACATCATGCCCATTTTTAAGAAAAATTATAAGGCATAATAAAAGACAAAATATACAGTTTGAAGAGATTGGACAAGCGTCAGAATCAGAATCATCTACTTTGCTTCATTGACTACGACAAAGCCTTTGACTATGTTCAGTTCAGTTCAGTCGCTCAGTCGTGTCCAACTCTTTGTGACCCCATGAATTGCAGCACGCCAGGTCTCCCTGTCCATCACCAACTCCCGGTGTTCACGCAAACTCATGTCCATCGAGTCAATGTTGCCATCCAGCCATCTCATCCTCTGTCGTCCTCTTAGCCTCCTTCCCCCAATCTCTCCTAGCATCAGAATCTTTTCCAATGAGTCAACTATTCACGTGAGGTGGCCAAAGTATTGGAGTTTCAGCTTTAGCATCAGTCCTTCCAAAGAACACCCAGGGCTGATCTCCTTTAGAATGGACTGGTTGGATCTCTTGCAGTCCAAAGGACTCTCAAGAGTATTCTCCAGCACCAGAGTTCAAAAGCATCAATTCTTCAGTGCTCAGCTTTCTTCACAGTCCAACTTTCACATCCATACATGACCACAGGAAAAACCATAGCCTTGACTAGACGGACCTTTGTTGGTGAAGTAATGTCTCTGCTTTTGAATATGCTATCTAGGTTGGTCATAACTTTCCTTCCAAGGAGTAAGTGTCTTTTAATTTCATGGCTGCAGTCACTATCTGCAGTGATTTTGGAGCCTCAAAATGTGAATTACAACAAACTGTGGAAAATTGTTAAAGAGATGGGAATACCAGACCACCTGACCTGCCTCCTGAGAAATCTGTATGCAGGTCAGGGACAATGGTTAGAACTGGACATGGAACAACAGACTGGTTCCAAATAGGAAAAAGAGTACATCAAGTATATTGTCACCCTGCTTATTCAAATTATATGTAGAGTACATCATGTGAAATGCTGTGCTGGATGAAGCACAAACTGGAATCAAGATTGCTGGGAGAAATATCAATAACCTAAGATATGCAGATAACATCACCTTATGGCAGAAAGTGAAGAACTAAAGAGCCTCTTGATGAAAATGAAAGAGGAGAATAAAAAAGTTGGCTTAAAACTCAACATTGAGAAAACTAAGATCATGGTATCTGGTCCCATGAATGCATGGCAAATAGATGGAGAACCAATGGAAACAGTGAGAGACTGTTACTTTTTTGGGCTCCCAAATCCCTGCAGATGGTGAATGCAGCCATGAAATTAAAAGGCGCTTGCTCCTTGGAAGAAAAGTTATGACAAGCCTAGACAGCATATTCAAAAGCAGAGACATTACTTTACCAACAAAGGTCCATCTAGTCAAAGCTATGGTTTTTCCAGTAGTTATGTATAGATGTGAGAGTTGGACTATAAAGAAAGCTGAGCGCTGAAGAATAGATGCTTTTAAACTGTGGTGTTGGAGAAGACTCTTCAGAGTCCCTTGGACTGCAAGGAGATCCAACCAGTCTATCCTAAAGGAAATAAGTCCTAAATATTCATTGGAAGGACTGATGCTGAAGCTGAAACTCCAGTACTTGATGCAAAGAACTGACTCTTTGGGAAAAGACCCTAATGCTTGGAAAGATTGAACGTGGGAGTAGAAGGGGACGACAGAGGATGAGGTTGTTGGATGGCATCACCAACTCAATAGACATGAATTTGAGAAAGCTCAGGGAATTGGTGATGGATAGGGAAGCCTGGCATGCTGCAGTCCATGGGGTCACAAAGAGTCAGATATGACTGAGCAACTGAACTGAACTGAACTGAAAACAGTGTGAAGAGATTGGATAAGCATCAGAATCAGAATCAGATATAGCAGTAATGTTAGAATCATCAAACCAGACATTTTTTTTTGTTGATTAATAATGTGTTATTCATATTACTTAGAAGAAGTAGACAACACATAAGAATAAAGGGATAATATAGGCATAGAGATTAAGATTTTTAGGGGATAATCAAAAAGAAAGTCTAGAGAGCACAAACAATATGTAACTAAAATACAAGAATGCCTTTGATGGGCTCATTAGTAGACTGGATTTAGCTGGTGAAAGAATTTTTGAGTTTGAGGATATGTCAAATAGAAACTTCCAAAACTGAAAAGCAAAGAAAACAAACAAACAAAAACAATAGGGTACCTAAGAACTGTAAGACAGTTATAGAAGATGTAACATACACATAATGGAAATACCAGAATGAAAAGATAAGAAGTAATATTTGAAGAAATGATGACTGAAAATTTCCTCAGACTGAAGTCTGACACCAAAGCAGAGTTTCATAAAGCTCACAAAAGGGCAAAGAGGATAAACACCAAAAGCAAGCAAACAAAACTACCTGAAAACAAAAAACTACACCTTGGCATATCATATACAAACTTTAGAAAATCAAAAGAAAAAAAATGCACTGAAAAAAGCAGAATCAAAAAAAAAAAAAAAAAAAGGAAACAAGTTATACTTCATGGTAAAATTAAGATTTCTCATTCAAAATGAGAAATCTGAATTTACAAAGGGCCACGGTATATACTGAAAACAACTTACAAAGAAAAGAAAACTTTAAAATACATTTTAATTGTTTATACAATTGGATGCTAAAGGAATGGCTTAATAGGTAAAAGTATTAGAGAGAAAAAAGACAGATTTGGAGGATCAATACCCATAGATATAAATAACAAATATTAGAGAAGGAAGGAATTAGACTAAGTAAAGAATTAATTTCTTTGTTTGCTACAAAGTGAAGTCGCTCAGTCGTGTCCAACTCTTTGCAACACCATGGACTGTAGCCTTCCATGCTCCTCTGTCCATGGGATTTTCTAGGCAAGAGTACTGGAGTGGGTTGCCATTTCTTTCTCTAGAAGATCTTCCCAACCCAGGGATCGAACCCAGGTCTCCCACATTGTAAGCAACACGCTTTACTGTCTGAGCCACCAGGGAAGTCCTTTGTTTGCTACAATGAGATTTTATAGGATTGTGTAGATCTTCATTAAGAAATAAAAAACATCAATTTAATAATTGACTTCATTTTGAATATGGAAATTATTTTTTATAATAGAAAGTTTTAAATCAGAGAAAACTTATGAGAAAAGCCCAAAATAGCAACCAAAATTTCATATCAAGAAAAAGAAACAAAATATGTGTTGAAACAATTTGGTTTACAGCATGCCACTGTGTAGTTTTCCATTTCTGCTCACTTTAGATGTACTTTCATTTCACGCACACTCGGAGAAAGCAATGGCAACCCACTCCAGTACTCTTACTTGGGAAATCCACACTAAAGAGAAATCACCATATTGTATATAATAATGTTGTTTTGCAACTTAAATTCCTTTATTAGTATATTATAGACCCCAACTCTAACATAATTTATGTATGTTGAGTTACATTTTCATGTTAATATTAAATCTAATACAGTTTTCACTCAATTTTAAGCAATTGTTTTATATTTTAAAGGAATTTATTATTTGTTAAAAGTATAATTTTTAAAATATTTAACAAATTAATAGAATGCATTCATATGGTTTAAAAACAAAAATAGATTAAAAAAGTATATATTTAAAAGGTTTGTATTAAAAATCCTGAAATCCTTTCCTAATCTTACTCTACCATAAAGACAAACATTATTAGCTTTTAAGCTTTTAATAGAAAACAATACTAGCTTCCGAAAATATATCAACTTGAACTTCTTTCACAAATGATATATGTATATCATGAGTATAATATGTGAAATTCTGTCCCTTATTTTTTAGACTTAAAATTATGTCTTTCAAGTTTGATCATGTGTTTCTATACAAAGTTTTCTCAATCTGTTTTATAGATGCATGTCTAATTTCAATGTGAATATTCAGTCTTAAAAAATAAAATAATTATATTTAAAGTAGCTCTTCTTTTTCTTTATTTAGGTTTTTATTTTTCTAAGAGGGTAGGACTCTATGACTTAAACATTGGCTCTTTATTATCTGTCTGCTTTTGTAATCATTTTCTATTGTATAGTTTATTTTAATATTTTTATCATTTTGCCATCATTTTTGTTTTATCTGCTACATTTCTTTACCGAGCTTTTTAGTGTCTATTTTCCCATGAACCTTTCTCTTTTGTGTTTCTATCTGTAGAAGGGTGCTTTTTTTCCTACTTTTGTTTCTGCAGTTTGACAGCTCCTGTTTCATCTCTTATGCGTTTATATATAGACTTTATACATAGAAATAAGTGCAATATTTTGATTTTTTAAAATTCCTAGCAAAATGTTTGGATATACTTTTTGTTTGCTTCAAAATAACAACTTTTTGCCGCCAAAATCTTATTTCCTTATATTTTATTCTTTTTTAGTTGTTAAATTGTAGTTATCTCTATATAAATGTTATATATATATATGGTATATATAAAATTCTAAAAAGGCATCCAATAATCATTCCCTTGCAAAATTTCTCTTCTCAGTGCAGGCAGAACCTCTATCATACTTTTAATCAATAATACAGAGTAAAAGTCAGAAAAGGCAATGGCACCCCACTCTAGTACTCTTGCTTGGAAAATCCCATGGACGGAGGAGCCTGGTGGGCTGCAGTCCATGGGGTCGCAAAGAGTCGGACACGACTGAGTGACTTCACTTTCACTTCTCACTTTCATGCATTGGAGAAGGAAATGGCAACCCACTCCAGTGTTCTTGCCTGGAGAATCCCAGGGACGGGGGAGCCTGGTGGGCTGCTGTCTCTGGGGTCGCACAGAGTTGGACACAACTGAAGTGACTTAGCAGCATAAAGTAAAAGTAAGGGAATTTTGGAGATACAACTAGTGGTGGTAGTGAGTTAGTTGCTAAGTAGCATCTGACTCTTGCAACTCCATGGACTGTAGCCCACCAGGCTCCTCTGTCCCTGGGATTTCCCAGGCAAGCACACTGGAGTGGGCTGCCATTTCCTTCTCCAGAGGATCTTCCCAACCAGGGATCAAACCCAGGTCTATGCTGCAGGCAGAGTCTTTACCAATTGAGCCACAAGGGAAACAGATATGACTAAGTTTCCTAATACATTGATTTTGAGTCAATTAAAAGGGAGGGACAGAGAGGCTTGGCATGCTGCAGTCCATGGGGTTGTGAAGAGTTGGACAAGACTGAGCAAATGAATAGCAACAAAAGGGAGACTAACTTAGGATGATCTGACCTAATTGGTAGGTCTTTAACAGTTGAACTGGCTCTTTTAATAGACAGAGACTCTCCTGCAGGCTTTGAAGAAGCATTCTGTGACTCTGGGAGAGACTTGCATGTCTTGGACCTGAATCTAACCTCCATAGGGTGAGAGAAACTCCTAGCATACTGGCAGCAAGATAGTGGGCAACTGAAGACTATAGCTGCAAGTGTATGGATTCTGTCAAAACCTGAATTCTGCTCAGTCTCTACATTCATGTCCAACTCTTTGTGACCCAATGGACTGTAACCTGCCAGGCTTCTCTGTCCATAGGATTCTACAGGCAAGATTATTAAAGTGGATTGCCATGCCCTCCTTCAGGGGATCTTCCCAACCTAGGGATAAGACCTGTGTCTCTGGCACTACAGGCAGATTCTTTACTGCTGAGCCACCTGGGAAATCCCAAAACCTGAATGACCCTGTACAAAAGCCCCAAGACTCAATGAGATTGAATCCTAGGCTAACACCTGATTCTAGACTTGCTAATCTAGCTAATTCATATCCAGACTCCTGATCAATGGAAACTGTGAGCTAATAAATTTGTTTGCTTCTAAGCTTGTAAGTTTGTGGAAATCTGTTGTGCAACAATTAGAAAACTGAAGCAAACTATATGTTCATCATTAATGAACTTGATTTTTCTGAGCTACATTTCTGAAGTCTTCCTGAAGGCCTTTATTCTTTTTTGTGATAACATAGCAACTTTATGAAAGTGAAAGTGAAGTCTCTCAGTCATGTCCGACTCCTTGCGACCCCATGGACTGTAGCCTACCAGGCTCTTCCATCCATGGAATTTTCCAGGCAAGAGTACCAGAGTGGGTTGCCATTTCCTTCTCCAGGGGATCGTCCTGACCCAGGCATCGAACATGGATCTCCCACATTGTAGGCAGACACTTTTCCCGTCTGAGCCACCAGGGAAGTCCCTAGCAACTTACAGGTCTCCACAAATACGACTAACCTTCATCATGCCTTTTGTAGTCTAGAATCTTCTGTTTCTCTTTACAAACTAACTTCAGAAAAATCGATTACCATCTGGCATTATCAGTTCAGGACTGCACCACTTATCAATGAGCATGCATAATTTTGGGGTCTCCCTGGTGGCTCAGTGGTAAAGAATCTGCTTGCCAACACAGGAGATGCAGGTTCTATCCCTGGGTCAGGAAGATCCCTGGAGAAGAAAATGTCAACGCACTCCAATATTTTTGCCTGGGAAATTCCAATGATAAAGGAGTCTGGTGGCTACAGTCTATGGAGTTGCAAGAGTTGGATATGACTTAGTGACTTAACAACAACAGCATATGTAACTTTTATCCTTCAAGGAGTAGGTTTTCTTTTTAGGAAGTCTAATCCAAGATGTTCAAGCTGGTTTACCTGTGGCGGATTCATTTTGATATTTGGCAAAACTAATACAATTATGTAAAGTTTAAAAATAAAATAAAATTTAAAAAAAAATAGAAAAGGGAGAGGAACCAGAGATCAAATACCAATATCTGTTGGATCATAGAAAAAGCAAGAGAATTAAAAAAAAAAAAAATCTACTTCTGATTCATTGACTATACTAAAGCATTTGACTGTGTGGATCACAATAAACTGTGGAAAATTCTTAAAGAGATGGCAATACCATACCACCTTCCTGCCTCCTGAGAAACCTGTATGCAGGTCAAGAAGCAACACTTAGAACCAGACATGGTAAACATACTGGTTAAAAATTAGGAAAGAAGCACATCAAGGCTGTGTATTGTCACCCTGTTTATTTAACTTCTATGCAGAGTACATCATGCGAAATGCCAGGCTGAATGAAGCACAAGCTGGAATCATGATTGCTGGGAGAAATATAAATAACCTCAGATTGATGCTAAAGCTGAAACTCCAGTACTTTGGCCACCTCATGAGAAGAGTTGACTCATTGGAAAAGACTCTGATGCTGGGAGGGATTGGGGGCAGGAGGAGAAGGGGACGACAGAGGATGAGATGGCTTGATGGCATCACTGATTCGATGGACGTGAGTCTGGGTGAACTCTGGGAGTTGGTGATGGACAGGGAGGCCTGGCGTGCTGCGATTCATGGGGTCGCAAAGAGTCGGACACGACTGAGCTACTGATCTGATCTGATCTGATCTGATGCATATGATACCACCTTTAGGGCAGAAAGAAGAGAGAAACTAAAAAGAGCCTCTTGATAAATGTGAAAGAAAAGAGTGAAAAAGCTGGCGTGAAGCTTAATATTGAAAAACTAAGATCATGGTATCTGGTCCCATCACTTCATGGCAAACAGATGGGGAAACAATGACAGACTTTATTTTCTTGGACTCCAAAATCACTGCAGATGGTGACTACAGCCATGAAATTAAAAGACACTTGCTCCTTGGAAGAACAGCTATGACTAACATAGACAGTATATTAAAAAGCAGAGACATTACATTTCTGACAAAAGTTCATCTAGTCAAAGCTTTGGTTTTTCCAGTAGACAGGTTTGGATGTGAGAATTGGATCATAAGGAAGGCTGAGCATAAAATAATTTTGCTTTTGAACTGTGGTGTTAGAGAAGACTCTTGAGAATCCCTTGGACCACAAGGAGATCCAACCAGTCTATCCCAAAGGAAATCAGTCCTGAATATTCACTGGAAGGACTGTTGCTGAAGCTGAAATTCCAATACTTTGGCCACCTGGTGCAAAGAGCTGGCTCATTAGAAAACCCGTGATGCTAAGAAAGAATGAAGGCAGGAGGGGACAACAGAGGATGAGATGATTGGATGGCACCACCAGCTCAATGATGATGAGTGAGCAAGCTCTGGGAGATGGTGAAGGACGGGGAAGCCTGGCATGCTACAGCCTATGGGGTCACAAACACTCAGAGACAAGTGAGTGACTGAACAACAAAATATTGCCTTCATGTTCTTAGGGATATGTCAACCATATAGCTATTTATCACCTTCATTTCATCTTGGCCAACTATTTTCTCATCTCTACAAATGTCTGCTTACTTGGACTTTTCTTAGAGAATATACCATGGACTGTAGCCCACCTATCTCCTCTGTCCATGAAATCCTTCAGGCAAGAATACTTGAGTGAGTAGCCAATCCCTTCTCCAGGAGATCTTCCCAACCCAGGGATTCAACCCAGGTCTCCTACACTGCAGGCAGATTCTTTGTCACGAGGGAAGCCTATCTTGTTCGAAAACTAATGTAACTTGGAATTACCAAGGATTTACTCCCATTATTCCTTTTTTTGTTGTTGTTATTTCAAAGAAATAGACTGATTTATTCAGTTCATACTAGTAGTAACAATCGATTGTGCATATATTTGTTAATGACCAGGAATAAATAACCATGTTAACAATGATTTTAAGTGAGAACAGTCACTCTAATATGTCTATTTTTGTTTACATCTTCACATATAACTCATGTTATGATCTAGTCCTAAAACAGTGCTACAATTAAATAAACAGTTTCAGTACCCACCAGCTAATTGCAACATGTTTAAATATCTTCTGAAGTCTCTTCGTTTGAAATACATAGCCATAATTTCCCCGCTTCATCTCATTTTGCTATCTACAGCTCTGAACTGCCCCTACAAATATCTCTCCTTCCATTAGTCAACTTAGTTCACAATCAATTTTATAGTTTTCTCTTCATACATATATATATATATTCTAATTTCCCCTCCTTTTTAAAATGATAATTTTTATTTTTTTCCTTGCCTCTTTTGATCTTCCTCACTGCACATTGTCTGATTTTTTTCACAAAAAGAAACTAAAAGAAAAAAAGTTGATAGAATTATCCAAGATAGTGGTGAGGAAGGACCTAAATATATCTGTCTGCTAATATTTTTACCTGTCAAGCATATATTGAGTTGGTAGACAATATTTTATTAGGTCTGTGATTTTTCTATGCATATAACAAAGACTTTCTCAATAGCATCTTCTAATGTATATTTCAATACACAGTTAAAGGGACTGTGTGGCTCTAGGAATTTTTTTAAATTTCTCGTGGTTCTAGGTATTTTCTTCTTTTTCTCTTTCCTATATTTATTCTCTTTGCCTCCAACTTTTACCCTCATTTCCAGTTTCATAAGTAATTCCTCACAGGTCTTTTGGTTTCTCACCCTTTCACCTCAGAGTGCAAAATTACTCTTACTCCCCTCCCAGAAAATTACTTTCTCTTTCATCTTGTACCTTTGGCATTCATTTCCTGTGGGGTTTCATCACAAACAGCAGCAGGTGATGTTAACTGTTTAAAAGCCATGGGAAAAAAAAAAATCACAGGCATCTGTTGCCATAGCTGAAATATATACATTTGTTTCAATTGCAGTAATGTGCCACGGACAGAGCCACATTCATATTCTAACTTGATAATTTGCATTATCTTATAACAGTACATTAAGAAGAGGAGATAATCTAAAACACACTAACAATTCTCTTTTGTGGGATTCCTAGCTACACTGGCAGAAATCAGAGTAGCCAGGGTGTGACTTTGAAACAGATAATATTTGTATCAAGCAACAAATGTTCTAACTACAATTCAAAATTTCCATTTGACAAGGAAGTACCTTTCTAAATATCCACTCAGTCTCCAGAATCCTTTTGACTGCTAAAGCAATGTCCTAACACTGCTGGTTTGAGTTTTTTATGGGCCATTAAGTTGAGTGCAAAAGTCATAAATTATCTGTAAAAGCTACCCAAATTATAGCTATCTGTGGTTTTTCGATAAAGGCCAAGAATGTGTTTTAAAAAACACAGCCCATTGCATGGAAAACAGCCAACCATGGAAAATATGTCTACCTTTCTACTTGTTTAAAATTTTCAGGGTCACTTAAGTATATCCACTGAACTCCTCTTCAGCAGGAAACTCCTCATCGATTCAGGCTTGTAATAAATATTGCCAATATTCTTATTGCTCATGTTCAAAAGAGTATGCCATCTGAGAAAGAAAACATTTGTTTTAAAGTATTTGCGGGGGGGGGGGGGGGCGGTGGTGAGGGATGATCCACAAAAAGCATTTATAAAAGAGTACAATTATTCCTTCAACTTCACAGGATCATAAAAGTCCAATGTACCTGAGCTAAACTAATACAGCTGAATCTCATTAATATGCTTACTCAGAGCATTCAAACATCAAAGACAAAAAACATCTGTATTCTAAATCAGACTTCATTTTATTTAAGAAATAAAAATTATGCAATTCTTTTCATTCTTGAAGTCTAACAAATTTACTAGATCCCAGTGCTTTATGAGTTTCTGACCACAGAACTGTCACGTCTGGAGACAGTAGAGAAAGCTGATGGCAGCCTTTCTTTGCTAATCAGAATAGAGAGAGTAAGATCATTTGTGTATACTGAATCCCATTTAAAACTGTTTTCAATATGCACCTTCCCCTACACGTGTATTAAAATCTTTCTAGAGTAGTTTAACATTTAGGATGTGCCCTAAATAGATTTAGATCAAAGAAATATATATAAATGTTAAAGAGATGTTTAAATAGAATGTGCCATATTATTAATCTGCTTTTAAAAATGCTCAGAAAACAAAATCGTTGTTCTATATAACAACTACAGAAAAGTCTGATATGAAAATAAAAAGCGTAACTTGGTTAGTTGCTCAGTCATGTCGAGCTCTGTGACAACATGGATTGGAGCCTGCCAGGCTCCTCTGTCCAAGGAGTTCTCCAGGGAAGAATACTGGATTATGTAGCCATTCCCTACCCCAGGGGATCTTCCCCATCTGGGATGGAACTCAAATCTTCTGTACTGTAGGCATATTCTTTACCACTGAGCCATCAGGGAAGCCCGAAAGTGTAACTATAGTTTTCAAACCTGATTTTTCAGCAGAGGAATATCTTTGTTTTTCACCAAAGGAATGTTGCTAAGGGCCCTGATCCATGCTTTGGTGAATTCTCCTGCACTCATCTGTTAGGATAGTTTTTAAGTGATTTAATATCATTTATTCATTAACAAATCAATCAACAATAAGAATGATGAGAAGATGTTGTAAATACTAAGTTGAAATCAGGGATTATACACAAGTGATTGTGATTTCTTTTCAGGTTCAGTGTCCATGTAATTTCTGTTTTTCATGTGGTGTGCTCACTAGCAAACATTGTGATTCATCCAAGCAGGTTGTTTCAAACGTTAACACTTCTTTTTAAAACAGCTTACCTTAGACCTTCTCCTAAATCACCAATCAAACCAATCCAAAAGCTAAAAATGGGTAACGGAGTTTTTCCAAAAAATTAATACAAACAAAACACCCTCCTTTGTTTTTGGAAAGTGCTCAGTATTTTCAGTTAAGCATTCAGTACAGTTTCTTTTCCAGAAAGCTGAAAGTTTATTATTGTTGCATACTCACTCTTTATTTCCAAGTAATTAAATGCATTTCATTTAAAGAGTTGAATTTGAATTATATCATTGCTATATTTGTAAGTGTGTAGCATTGACAGTCACCAAATATTGCCAGAGGTAAAGGTACTAAAGATACAACAAGATCTCATATGGCTTATCCACGTTCTTAAGAGACGAAGAGAGATAGAGATTTTGTTAATGGCATTTCTTCATCAATACTTCAATATTAACACTGAAATCTGTCTATCCATCTAATCTGGTTCTATTTAAATATTTGATATAGCTTCTATTTAAATATTTGAGATAGCAGAAATTTTAATGTAAAATTGTATTTTATACTTGTTCTTATGATTTCAAATTAAAAAGTTAGAAATTTTATGTTTATATTATTATATATAGCATTATTCAACTTGCATTATAAAACAAGTATTCCACTTCTCTTCAATAGTTAATTTCTTTTTACAAAATAAACAGTGATTATGGGGAAGCATTTTAAAAACAGCTCTTTGATAAACCTGGAGGTCTTTGGATTTTTAAACATTCTTTCATATTTTGTAACAAACTCATCAGTTCAGTTCAGTCACTCAGTCGTGTCCAACTCTTTGTGACCCCATGAATCACAGCACGCCGAACTCATATTTGTCCTAATAATACATCCATACAATTATGCCATATACTTAGCACATAGTAAATACTTGGTAAATGCTTCTAAAGGAATACTGAAAAACAAAATATGCATCATGTATGAAAGTAACAAGTACACTGTTTTCCTTTTGTATTGGTGTGTGTGTGTGTGTGTTTGGCAAACATTTTATAGAGTGCTATTTAACATTATCATCGTATTTACTTGCATCAGTGTAACAAGGGCAACATGCACATAAAGTCCCAGAAGAGTTGAAAGATTTAAGACAAGTGAAATCTTTAAATTCATATGTCAGAATGAGTATACACATATTATAAAACATTGAAAAAATAAAGTCTGCTTAGTGAACAGAAAAATGTTAAGTATGATACAATGGTACAAAAGTCAAGTCTGGGTTTAATACCCGTTCCCACCCAGTGTTGTTTTCCCCTCAAATCCAAATTAACTTACTTTGATTGAAATTCATTTTCATACAAAATTTTATCTAATTATAACTAATAAAACTAACCTCTTTCCATTGTAATAAAAATTCTAATAAACATTATTTTCCTGGATTTTATGTTCTTTCAAAATAACATTAAAACGTGGCCTGTGCTATAGACCTATTTTGCAAAATCTCACTACATGAAATTCACTCTGAGCTTACATTATAACACATCAATCACCAAAGTTAATTAGAATCACCCGTTTGCCTTATTTTGTTTTGTTTTCTTTCACTGAATGAACTTATGTGAGTGTTTTGACCAGCTTGCTCTTCTTTTGTATTTTTTCACTAGTCTGGTCAATGTGAATCATTTGGTGTTGCTTACAGTGATATTTCTTTTTTCTTACTTGATCTGTCTTGTTATATTTGTATCAGTCATTCTTAAATTTAAATTTCTTACTTAAATTTAAATTTCTTAAACTGTACCAGTTTCTTAAATTTATTTACAATCAATTGCTCTTTCTGTTTATAATCAATTTATAATCAATTTCTATTTATAATCAGTTACTCTTTCTTGGTTTTAATGGTAAGAATTTCACCTCAGTAGAAGAAATATTTTAAAGTATATAAGTCAAACAAAAACTCTTGCAATAAAGCTAACATAAACTTTATGCAATATATAATTTCTCGGATTTTCTTATTCAGCAATACTTACTCTGAAATAAAAGATGCACTGAGCCAGTTGCCCCTAAATTTCATCCTCATTCTAGTCACTATAACATCAAAAATTAAATTATATTTGTACTGAAATTTGATTCAAACTTTTGGGGAATGTCAATAATAATTCAATGCAAACAGAGATACACAAAAACCCTTCCTCCACAGGGCAGCTCAGTGCTATTTGATGGAAAAAAAGGGTCCAGGGCTTGATTTCTGCTTGAATTTTAAGAATTTGGACATTTGCCATTTACTGAGCATCATTAGGTATTCTTGAAACTTTATTATAGTTTTTAAAGTAGATTTTATTCTTTCCATTTTACAGATTCAGATGTATTTTGTTATTGCCTAAAATCAAAGTGGTAAAATCAGGATTTTTATCTGTCTTTCAGACTCCAGGGTCTATGTTCTTTTTTTCTGCACATTTGAATTCTTTTTCATGCTTATAAAATAAAGCAAATTTTTATATAATTTTTAAGTATTACAAATGTAAAAAATTTAGAATTGTATATTCATAGATATGCAATTAATAATGCTATGTTAACAGCATGAGGTTTAATTGCAGATTGTTTTCCAAGATAATTTTTCATGTAATTATGTGAGTCAAATTTTAAATAGCTTCATAGTATTTCACCTTGCACTGTATCATGTTTATTTAACAACTTCCATAGTCATAAACTGTACCTCAAATTTTTCATATTGCTGTCAAGTAATACCAGCAAAGGTAAGGAAATTAACATTTATTGTCCATCTGAAATATTTGGTGCTTTTAATATTTTTTTAAATATTATCTTTGTTGGAAAGAATTTGTGTTTGTGATATGAGATAGAATCAAAATTTGGATACACGTTTTTAAGAAGAGAAGTTTTAAATGCAAAATCGATATAGATTGATAGACAATTTCCTACTTAGAATAAAATAGCATATCTGTATAATTCATAGTAATATAGCAAACATACCAAATCTTTAAATTCATATTGGTACTATAAACATATTTTTATGAAAAACATGATGTCAATATATACAACCTGCAACACATTACCAGCCACATAGTAAACTTCAATAAATGGGAATATTTTCCTTAAGAATATGGATTTAACTAAGAGAATGCTTTTAACATTTACATTACTTCCTTGGAAATTTTTCTCTAGTGACTCTGAGTATTTAAACATTAGATATGTTAATGAGGGGAATTTTGGTAGCAGATAAATACAGCTGCTAGCTGTGAACTAAAGACTTTACTCTTCATTCAGTTTCTTGCTCATATTTATATCATGCTTTTTTTCTTGCTATCTGTGAAACAATAATATAAAATAATTTTTAATTAAATGAACATTAACAGATTTATTTTACGATAAATAATAGATGTAGTATAAGAGTTTGCTGGCAAAGAGGCTATAATTTACATTGGCAACTCAATTATTTATTGCTGCCCAACAAATCTCTAAAAACTTAGGGCTTAAAGCCACTGATTATTGGCTCATAATTTTGAAATTAGGCATAGCCTCTCTGACTGAGCCTCTCCTCTCTGTGGTTTGGTTGACATAGCTAAATTAGGAGTGGAGGGTCCACATGACTCATTCATAGCTCTGATGTCTCAAGTAAGATGGCTGCAACAGCCTGGTTGCCTGGCCTCTCTTTCTCGCTCTTTGTAGTTTCTCATTCCTTTCACATGTCTCTCACCCACAAGGTGGTTGAGCTTCTTTTCATGGCAGCTATTGTCCAAGACAAAAAACAAAAATAGTAAGCATGCAAGCCTCTTAGATCTCAGCCTGGAACTGGCAAAATATCATTTCCAATGTATTCCATTGATCAAAACCAATCATAAGAAAGCCAAGATCTAAGGGGAGGGGACATAAGACCAACAATAAACACACAGGGATGGGAACAACTTTTGGTAGCCATCTTTCACAGGTTCCTTCACAATTTTTTGAGAAATAGGCTCATATTCTTGTTGCTTATTAGTTTGGGGCAAATTACTTAACCTTTCTATCCTTAAGAATCTTCAACTGCAGAAAAAGCCTAACATTAATCTTTGTTTTGCAATGTTGCTGTAAAAACTAAAAGATTATGCATATACAAACTAAATACATTACCATTCACATTGCATATTTCAATAAATGGGGATTATTATAAAAGCATGATATGCAATTCCTATTAATCTCAAAAATGACTTTAATATAATACAGATTTATAGCATCTACTGATTTCAAAGAATAGTCTAGACAAGTAAGATTTAAGTAAATCTAAAGTTTTTATTTTTAGAACTGAATAAGTCTGTTTACATAATGAATTCTCTTTATATTTTATGTAATATCAAGAATAGTTGGGTTTAAAATTGCAGCATGGAATTGGCAGAGATATTGCTTCTTAAAAATACTTGCCTACATAGTGCTTGACCAGCATAATTGCTAAGTATTAAATTCAACCACAAAACTTTTTTAAATGAATAACTATAAATAGAAGAATCAAGACAACTTTTTTTTTAAGATCTCCAGACACAATTGTAAAATAGCATATTGGAGATTATACTAGCACATTTCCTTAAACCAATGACTTCTTAATAAATGAATGCATACAAAGGATATGAATTTTTTCTTCTTACTAGATATATATTACATTGGAAGACTGAAGTCCAAAAAAATCAACATGCAAAGATAATCTATTAGAACATAAATTAACGTTTTAATCTCAGACGTTTCTGCTGTTTTTTTTCCCCCAAAATAAAAAAACAAGACCTTTGTTCTTTGCTGCAAGGAAAACCAGATTAAAAGCAAAAACTGTTTAAATACAATCTCTATTTCTGTCAAATGCCACCTTTTTTGAGAATTTTAGGCTACATGCTTTCAGTGGGATGAGAGAGAAGAAAATAATAGAGTAAGGTGGGAGAGAGGAAAGTTTTAGCCAAAACTGCTGTTGCTGCTGCTAAGTCGCTTCAGTCGTGTCCAACTCTGTGCAATCCCATAGATGGCAGCCCATCAGGCTCCCCCATCCCTGGGATTCTCCAGGCAAGAACACTGGAGTGGGTTGCCATTTCCTTCTCCAATGCATGAAAGTGAAGAGTGAAAGTGAAGTCGCTCAGTCGTGTCCGACTCAGCGACCCCATGGACTGCAGCCTACTAGGCTCCTCCATCCATGGGATTTTCTAGGCAAGAGTACTGGAGTGGGGTGCCACTTAGCAAAACTAGGAAACAAATAATGTTTGGGTTCTCTTCGAGCATGCACTGAACCCAGGATAAGCTTAACAGAAGTGAGAAATCAAGATTCTGCCATTGTGTAGGTTTGAGGAGTTTTTGGAACATCTATGATAGTCTAAGATGAGCTATACTATGTTATCTGGATATGAAACAACACCAAGTTCCCTTTAAATGAGAACCCATCATGAAGAAAAGGGGATTGGTTTAATGACTTGATTACAAATTGAAGACTTAGATTGTCGTCGGGTGACATTGATTTTGGTCCAGCACAGCAGACATTTGAAACACCCTCTGAATCTGAGGATGTGTGTTTGAAGATTAAGGCTGTGTGGGTGAACGTGGAGACAAGGATGGGACCCCGGGTTGCAGCATCCTTTCAGGCTTGTGCAAGGGAGGATACCAGAAGGACACTGCTGCAGCAGTAGAAAATGCCCTACAGGATTACTATGGGAGTCTTCAGCAGCAATATTTAGTGTCTGATCCAATTCTATTTTTTTTTTCTATGTAGTGCTTCAGAACAGGTCCTAAACCTTGGCACCAAGAGGCCTGCTAATTTTTAATCTTTTTATTGAAAGTATGTGAATGCTATAAGAAAAAAAATAACAGGATTTGATGTTAATATTGGCAGGTAGGTTGGCGGGTAGGTTCTCATGAAAGACCAAACCAGCTGACTATGATATAATAAAATGAAAGTATAATGTTAGAAGTGTAATCTAAGATAGTATAATCGCATGAAATATAAATATGGATTTTGAGTCCTATTGATAAGTATTAATTTTTATTTTCATTTAAAAATTTGAGATGTAGATATTAAAGATGTTGTGTTATTTTCTGAAGGGAAAGACACAATGTAGCAAAGTTAAAATTTTAAGCCAAATTTTAAAAACATCATGATCTAGTCACTAGGCCACCTGATAACCTTTATTAAAAATTGCATCTGATAATGCATAGACTTGGGCTTCCCTCAAAGCTCAGTTGGTATAGAATTCACCTGCAATGCAGGAGACCCCAGTTCAACTCCTGGATTGGGAAGATCCCTTGGAGAAGGGAAAGGCTACCGACTCCAGTATTCTGGCCTAGAGAATTCCACGGACTGTATAGTCCATGTGATCACAAAGAGTCAGACATGACTTTCACTTTTACTTTCAATGCTTAGACTTGGAAAAAATGCTTAATGTCATGTAAAGTAAAAAAATAAAGTTTTATATTTGATATTATCTAAAATAAGCAAACATATATATATATGTAATAAACCAGGTATTTTTCTGTTAGAATCACTGCTTCATCTTTAGGCAATGGTACAAAATTGGCATTCTGTAAATGTTTGAGTTGTTAAATTAATATGTGTATGCAATTGTATGTTACCTATAAATAAGTGTCCTTCTGGCAGACTGTCAGGAAATATGCAAATATGTTCTTACTAGTGTTTATGTTTGGGTTATAAGATTGTGAAAATTTGTTGTTTTTTCTGTTTTTTTCAATGGATATACCTTTATTTTATCATAAAAATAAATATCTTAAAATATAAATTAAATTATGAATATAACAATAAAATTATCTTATAGGTTAAACAATAAAAATTTGAATGTGAATAAAGTACATATGGGAAGTAAATATTCCTATAATGCCACATAGGTGACTGATCCTCATGATATTTAATGCCAGATTAATTTACAGTGGCTTTGAAATTCAATATATCTAGTCTGAAACCCCTATTGAAGCACAGTCTTAATTAAACAATATTAGGTAAATAATGTAGCTTATCCAAGAAAGATTCTTCACCTGTAAAATGTGAATACCATTGTTGACCAAGCAAGATTTAGGGGAGGATTAGGGCTGTTGGTTTAAAAGGCTGGTTGCAGTGTCTAACACAGAGCTGATACTAAGTGTGGCCAATTACTGTTATTTATAACTGAAGTTAACTTTTATACATATGATGCATATGCATATATTTGCAACCATAATAGATTTTGAAGACTTCCATAAAATGTCCATAGTCTTTAACAAGAGTTAATTTTTCATTTCTTTAAGTATTGATCCATGTGTTGTTTCTATTCAGAAATATAGAAATATGCTAACCATTCAATTTGAAAAACCTCTGCGTTGAAAGTATATAAAGAAGCTGTATTACTTTTTGTTATAAAATGCCATTAGAAAAATAGATTTCAAGTCAAAAGCCAGAAATAAACATTTACAAGAAGAACATGATCTGCTTGCATCATCACCCATGGAAGTCTATGTCTCCATTTCAATAATTAAAGCGTCGAGTAGCTACATATTTGAATGTTTAGTGCACGTATTTGTGTTATGATTTAAATATGCTCATGTGGTGAAATGGTTTATTTTACAAGTGCTCATTTAATTGAATCTGACATTTCACATTCCTATGCCCGTAATGCATTGACTTGGACTATGTGATTAATAAAATGTATCTAGTATTTGCTCTATTTCCTATTCTTTTTTTTAAGACAGAAAAGGAAATTAAATTCTTCAAAACCTTTTCACCCTTGTGATTTTGTAACTTATACTTTAGTAAATTTTCTTTTCTTTTTTCTGAAGTTTAACCTTAGTTACAAACTATGCGTATCAACTGTAGCTCACATGTTTATTAAGGAATAAAATAATGTGTTATAGATTAACTAAATACATATGGAAGGTAACCATTTGGGTAGTCATAAGTTGTGCTGCCATTCTCTGACTTTGAGCTTCTAAGATTTCAGGTCCCCCAATTACAGGATTGCATGACTCTTCTAGAAGTTCAAGCTTCAGAAATAATCAGAGATAATTATATCCTAGAAAATGAAACATTCTCTGTTAACAATATTGCCAGATTTTGAACAAATAGTATGCTTCTTACCTAGATCTACATTCTCAACTCCTTGAATATGTAAATTAATGGGGTACTAAAGCATTTACTTGCTCTTGGTATATGTGTTTAGATTTACATAAAGGCTGCTCAAAAGAGTGTCATCTTTTATCAGAAACAAGAAGGATCAGACAAGCTCAGTTGGCAGATGATTTAACTGATGAGCCTCAATTGATTAAGAAGTAAATAAATAGACTACAAGGAAAACAACAATGCATAGCAGCTAAATGCAGTTTAGCTGTTAAATACATGGAAGCAAAATACCAAAACTCTAGTCTCTTTTGGATAGCTGGACCAATGAAAACTGTATTCTCCAGACCTCATGTACTATTATGAACATCAAAAGACATCCTGGATTTCTGAAAATTAATCCCTGCTGAGGATAGTTTTATTAATTGTGGTTTATAGTTGGGTGATGAAAAATTGATTTCACATGTACCAGAGACAATCCATAAGATGTCAGAATGGCCCGGGCATAGTTACCCAACTTTGCAAGGTGATGAATTCCATCCTACTAGCTCTCCTGGTCTGGATGTTTCATCCTCCTCCTCTCCCACCTTCTTGTTAAAGTTCCAGGACTTCTGTAGGGTTTTCCTCAATTACACTAATATTTGAACACTTAGTCTTGAACTTTTATAACACTTTATTATACACATGCTGCCAGTAACATAATCAGGACTGTATTGAGAAATATGTTTCCTGATGTGGAAATGAATATGCTTTTGGAATATAGGAAGAAAGTCATGGTTTCAAGTGCAAACACGGTCTTGCTCAAGCACTCTTGATAACTTTCATGTGTCCCTTGTTCAGTATCACTTCTGTAGCTTTTCTGCCAAAAATGCACAACTAAAATCTAATAATGAAAAATGAACTGACAAAAATTGAGCAACATTCTATAAAATAAATGCCTTTACTCTTCAAAAATGTCAGTGTCGTGAAAGATAAAATAAACAGATTAGTAGAAAAACTTAGAAACTGTATAACATTAAAGAAGGTTAAAGGGACCACTGGCACCCCACTCCAGTACTCTTGCCTGGCAAATCCACTGGACGGAGGAGCCTGGTGGGCTGCAGTCCATGGGGTCGCTAGGAGTCGGACACGACTGAGCGACTTCACTTTCTCTTTTCACTTTCATGCATTGGAGAAGGAAATGGCAACCCACTCCAGTGTTCTTGCCTGGAGAATCCCAGGGACAGGGGAGCCTGGGCATCTCTGGGGTCGCATAGAGTCGGACACGACTGAAGTGACTTAGCAGCAGCAGCAGCAAATGCATCAATTGCCTCTGGATTGGAGCACAGACCAGGAAAAAAAATTTCTAATGAGAAAAATGATGACTGACATTTGAATAAAATATGTCACCTAGTCAATAGTATATGTCAGTGTTAACTTCCTGATTTTAGTAATTACATATGGTTGTATAGGATATAGATTTTATAAACACACATTGTAGTATTCAGGGGTAAGGGCTCATCATACAGTTTACTCTGAAACAGTTCAGAAAACAAAGTGTCAGCGTGGGGAGTAGAGGGAGACAAACATATGAAATAAATGAATAAAATGTTAATGTTGGGATCTGTGTAAAGGGCATATAGGAATAATTCAGTTTTTCAATTTTCATTATTTGAAATTAAATAAATATATAAATTGAAACATACATTGATAAAAGTAAGCTAGGTTTCATGTTCCACTTTCCTACTTATTCTATGTGACTAAGAAATGAATTCTTAAGTTATCTTGACCATTGTGATGTCTCTGCCTCCACTGAAACTACCCATAGTGAGTTTAACAATGTGTGATAGCCGCACATAGCCAAATTTAAAAATAAAAGATAAAGAAAACATGGGAACTTATTGATTTCACATGAATAAGCCCAAAATTTAAATGAGCCAAAGACAATTCCAGCCTTTGGAAGAGAAATAATTAATGAAGGGCATTTGGTAATCTACTATGCATTCCCGTTGAACTGGTCAATCCATTCATTCTTTCATCACATTATGATACTCACTGTGCTGTAATTAGTTGCTCAGTCGTGTCCAACTTTTTGTGACCCCGTAACTGCAGCCCACCAGGCTCCTCTGTCCAGGGGGATTCTCCAGGCAAGAATACTGAAGTGTGTTGCCATGCCCCCTGCCAGGGGGTCTCCCCAACCTAGGGATCAAACTCAGGTCTCCCACAGTGCAGGCAGAGTCTTTACCAATAGCTACCAGGGAAACCCATGATACTCACAGAGGGAGCACTATCGGCTGGGTTCTGTGTGCCTTTGTATTTGTCAATTTGACATGATTTCATCACTGTTCCCAAGTTGCTTAAACGAGAGGCCTTGCACAAAACATAATATTTAATGCCAAGTGATGACTATTGCTTCTTGGCACAGGTTGGATATCTTCCAGAAACTTATATTTTAGGGTTATTTGCTAACTATCTAAATGATTATATAAATAATATTTATATTCTAAGCCATTGAAAAGATGGTTTTAAGATATTTAATTGACTTTTATTTAGTCAATTAAAATAAACTAAAATATTTAGTTCACTGTATATTTGTGAATTGTAAAAGCAACATACCTATGAGGAGAAAGCACACAGTCTTTCTGGAAACCTGGAATACTAAAAATTAGAAACAAGGACATCATAAATTAAGAGCATTCTTTTACTTAAAAAACCTCAGTAGATACAGCCCAGTGTATTTTCCAAGACTGAAGCAAGGGTAAAATGCTAAAGTGTCAGAAATTGAATTATAATTAACAGTATTTTGAAATCATATTGTATCACTAAGAAAAAAATTATCTCTTAGTTTTACTAATGTATATTTTTCTTAAAGTAAGATTTACTTCACTTTGATTTTGTTTAGTAGATCTACTTCAGTACTGACTGTTCTTTTAAAAGTTAATACATATTTGATTTGGGTTTCCCAGGTGGCACTAGTGGTAAAGAACCTTCCTGCCAAGGTCGGAGACATAAGAGACGTGGGTTTGATCCCTGGGTTGTGCAGATCCCATGGAAGAAGGTGTGGCAACCTACTCCAGTACCCTAAAGAATCCCATGGACAGAAGAATCTGGTTGGCTGCAGTTAATGGGGTTGCAAATAGTCAGATGTGACTGAAGTGACTTAGCAGGCACACACACCTTTGATTTAATATTTGTTTCCAAAAAGTATAGATTTCTATATTTCCTAAAGCATACATACAAATATCACTAAATCATAGAACTTCTTAAGATCTTAAGTGCTAATATTCCATATACATTATACTTTTAGAATATTTTATGCTATTCAGACTTTTTAATCCTACATTTTGAACAGCTTTTTATTTTTACATAGATATATTTCAAACAATGGGCTTTATGTATTAGTTGCCACTATATATATATAAATACATCATTTTTATCTCAAGTTAATTTTAGTGATATAAAGACTTTTCTACACCTGCACAGTTTTTCTAGATACAATGTGAAACATATAGAAAAATATTGGCAAAATGCACTTCAAAGTCTGTTCTCATTTTATAAAGATCAATTTTTGAAAAAAAAAAAAGTTCTCACAACATTTAAAAGAACTAACTTCCAAAGCCATAGTCTTGAAGTAGATAAAATTCAAAGAGAAAGATCATCAAACCCCAAATCTTAATAAAAACTATCAATGATTTTTATTTGAGTAGTACATATGATTTGATTTTATGAAGCTTACATTTCCATAATCATTTTCTTTTTGAATATGAAGCAAATTCTACCTGCTGAATGAGTCCATTTGTTTCAAGGGTTGGAATGCTGGAGAATATTCAAATATTTTATCCCCAAACTATATAAGAAATGATTATGGAATACCTACATATATATCTATTTGCATACCAATGAATAAAACAATCAAATACCCTTGCCATCACAAAATTTACATCCCCATGGGAAAAACACTAAATAAAGTAATTATTGGTAAATAACCCTGATGGGTGAAGAACAATAAGGGAGACTGGTTTAGAGGGGAAAATTAGAAGTTCAGTTTCAGGCATTTCAATTTTGAGACAATTAGATACCCAAATAGTGATGTCAAATAGACAAATAGCTATAACCCAAGAGCTCAAGAGATGATCACCCTGTAGATATATGCTTGAGAGTTTTCTGGTTTCTGATATTTAAAGCAATGAGACAAGAGGAGACAATGAATTAACTGAGTGCAGATACAATAGAGAAAAAAGGCCAAGGAGTCACATCCTGGAACATTCCAGTAGAGGCGAGAAACTAGTCCAGAGGCCTGAGAAGAAAAGAAGAGGAAAACCGGAAAACTTATGGTTTCCTCAAAATCAACAGAGTAAAACATTTCTGTGTGTATGTGTGTGTGTATGTGCATGCTCAGTCGTGTCTGACTCTTTGCAACCCCATGGACTGTAACTAGTCAGGCTCCTCTGTCCATGGAATTTTCCAGGCATGAATACTGGAGTGGGTTGCCATTTCTTCCTCCAAGGGATCTTCCCATCCCAGGAATAGAACCCATGTCTCTTGCCTCTTCTGCACTGACAGGCAGGTTCTTTACCACTAGCACCACATGGGAAGCCCCACAGAAAAACATTTCTTGGAAAGTAATATGATGAAGGTTATGAAATATGGTAAGACATGAGAGTTGTCCATTTGATTTAACCACATGGAGGTCACTGAAGACCATGTCAGAGCAATGTGGGTGCAGGGTGAGGGGAGATATGGGGAATGAGAAGAGAGAATGTAAAAGGAGGAAATGAAGACTAGGGTCTTTAAGATATATTTTAAAACATTTATCTATGGCTGGAAACAAATGGTACTGGATAAATTAGTAGAACTGTATGTATATATGTATGTGTATGTGAGTATGTTTATTAATAGCTAAAACTGTGCATGTTAGTTTCACCTAAGCTGGAGATATAGTCATATATGACATCACTTGATTAGAGAAAACAATCCCCAAAAGGCAAAGTGAGGAAAATTGGAACTAAGCAGGGAAAGAGGGAGTGTGGCTATTAACTTGACAGCCTTTTGATATCAAACATGACTCATAGATTTATCTCATGGTACTGTCCTTCCAGAAGCCAAATGAACTACTATTTCTCAGGGTTTCTGCTCAGAGGAGCAAGGAAGATTCTATTGCCAGTTACTTTTCCCCATTAGTGAAATTGTGAAATAACACTTAGGCGTTAGTTCCTCTGCATTTCTGTGTTGAGTACTTAGTGTTTAGAGTATCTTATGGTGTTCCAAACTTCAGCTTAAAAAGAGACAACCTTGGGTGAGAGGAAAGTAGTGTATGGTGTCATACGGATGATGAAGTTGGTTGGAATCTGTGCAGTTGCTGAGCCCAATGACAGCTGAAATACAAATGAGGAGCCAAAACCCTGCAATTGTAGCAGCCCTCAGTATATGCTGTGGCATGTAAGGCAGTATTAATTTAATTTGTACTGCAATTAATATTCTTATTTGATTTGTATCCTGATATCAAAGAACCACTAACAAGGAAATATTTGAAGATGCAAAGAAAGTGGGGGAAAGTTTTTGGGGTTATGTATGTGAAGTGACGAAACATTTGTGTGAGTGAAAAAGATCAATTCTGGTGGCCTTAGATGAGAACATAGAAACGCATCCAGAATATATAGGCCAAATGCAGTTAGGTAAATAGACATAATTTTGAGAGTATGTGGCTTTTCCCTTTTGACTGTTTGTGTTTTCTTTTTGAAGTAGGAAGCAATGTCATGAATTGAGTGCCATGATGTGTAAGAAGAGGTCGAAGGTTTGACGACAGAGAAGAAAAGGTAGACATATTGTACTAGATGAAGGTAATTGAACAGTACTATTGCCTTAAATTTAAAGCAACCACATAAATTTAAATTAGAATCATCTAGCTGCATAAATCCAGTCATGGAATGGATAGACAATTGGATTGAATTCATTGTCATTTCTTACTTTTCGAATACCATAACTTATTAAATTTTTCTGCTTTTTATACTACATGGATTTTACAGTTTTTATACAGATATTTCAACCTAATTGATTGTCATATTCTCATTTCTCTATCCTTATTACATAATATGCTATAAATCTCATTTTTCTGTTTGTTTGCATGTTACTTCACTGGTTCCAGTGATCTCCCACAATGTTGTTATCAGGTTTGGAATAATTTTTGTTTCTACTTGAGTAGAATCTATAACTTTCTTGCTTCTGATTTATCTCATGTATATACATGTATAACTTCTGTTATAGCTAAATTAAACATCTTACCTTGTGTAACAGGGAAGACATTTTTAACCATTAAATTGTGATTAAACACATTTCTATATCTTCCATATTTCATAATCTGGAATAAGATAAAATGTTGCTGGGAATCATATTTATCTTTCTCATGAATATCTTCATCTTTTAAATGCTTTAGGGTCTTTAGAATATTATAATACACTAGAAAGTAAATCCGTATTTATTTGCATTTAATGAATCTATGAAACATTTCTGGATGTTCAAATTGCAAAACAATTTAAACTTAATTCTGCCCTATATTTAATACTCAAACATGGACATACAAAGAAAGAAATAGACAAATAAAATTAATCTTAGCTATACAATAATTTATGATAATGTGACTAGATAGAGGAGACATTATTATCTATATGTTTAATATTTTTCTCTGGATTATATCTTTGATAGGTTCACTGTATTCTTGAACTGGTGGCTCTGATTCAAGCTTCTCCCCTAATAATATATGTTATGCATAAACTATTCTAATACATAAAATTGAAGTTGAAAACTAAAGTTCTAATCTAGAGTGTTTTGATCAGTGTTGTCTAACTTTAAGTTATCTAGATAATTGAAGCAAATAATGTCACATCTTTCTGTGTGCTCAGTCACTCAATTGTGTCTGACTGAGACCCCAGGGACTGTAGCTCACCAGGCTCCTCTGTCCATAGAATTTTCCAGGCAAGAATACTGGAGCAGGTAATATCATATATATACCATACATATACATATGCATATGACTGATCTGCAACAAGATTTTTGGTTTTTTATTTAGTTTATAAAATAGCTTTAGATTACAATCTCATTTCCATATTTGAATTGATCTCCTTTCCCTTCTCTTTCCTTCTTAAAAAATGTTACTGTTACTGACATTTTCTCCCCAGTAAAGAATAATCATGACAAATTTTGTTGTCCTATACTTGTCATTCAATTACATATTACCAAAATTATTTGCTAATAATTAAAATAATTTGTATTTGTGTTTTTCAGCACTAGATGTTAAAGTTTCAGTTGCTTCAGTAAAGATGCTATTAAATAAATACACACAAATTCCAGGGACATTAAACTCATCCAAGCTCATTGATGACCTGTGTCATATATTTGGCATACTGTGTTCTAACATTTTACGTATATCTTTAGCAAAAATATATTGCTAGAAGGAAATTTATAAATTTCCTACACTTGTGTCATTGTATATTACATAATCAATCTTCGCATTCCTTTTTTGTCAGTATTCATGAGGAAATAATCCTCTCCTATTGTCTTTCTAAGGCATGACCACATAAATCTTAAGGTAATGTGACAGAACCAGAGAGGCAAGAATTTCCTCTTGATTTTTCATTCATCAATTTGAACTAGTTTTCTCTGTAGTGTTTGAAATTTATATTAACATGGAAATATTTGTTGCTTTTCAATATTTTTTCATACATCACCATCCCAATTTTTATTGCTTGAAGGCCTCAATGGTTTTATGGTGAATGGTTCACATAATAGGAAAATCAGGTTTTTTTTTTTTTTTTTCCTGAGGATGTTTTATACATTTAATGGCATCCTTTAATCTTCCCTTGTTTGGATAGTATTATAGCTAAAACACTACTTAAAGTTATATGACAGAGTTTCAAATTTTAAAACAAAATTACCTATGAAATTTCAAAGTTTATGGTTCATAGTTAACATTGTTGCATTTCTTGTGCCCATTAGGTTGAATTTTTGTAAGTTACTATAAAAATAAAATTATAAAATGTGAATTAATATTAGTTATAACAAAGCTTTTAATAGTATAAACTTTGTAGCTACATGGTTCATTTTTTATTGCTAGATATTATATTTATACTGTGATGTTTAAAATTGGATTTAGATGCATTCACACACAGAGACATTACAATATACATATGTTGTAAATGAGATGACTTATATTTCTAGTCTTGCTGTAAACAAAAGACTGCAACCACTGTACTAAAATTAAACAGTAAGCATATTAAAGCATGCATAATATTATCAAATGTCTATTTTATTCTTAATACTATGTGCTCTTTTATAAATTTTTTGTTGTACTGAAAAGAAATTATGGTTTATTCAGTTTAAATTTTGCAAGTTTTACCAAAAATAAGTGATGGTTTGTTCATATTAAAATAACTCAAAGAACAAAATGGTGTTCCTTTCTTCCATTGAAATACCAATTTAATATTAAGACATGGAACAATTTCCTTTGTGAGAAATCTGGAAACCAGTTTAGGGGCTCTTGCACCCAACAGGAACACAAAACCAGATACAACAAAGCTAGCAGGAAAATTTTTGACACTCTCTCACCATAGTTCTTTCCACTGACACCCCACTCCAGTACTCTTGCCTGGGAAAGCCCCATGGACGGAGGAGCCTGGTAGGCTTCAGTTCATGGGGTCGCTAAGAGTCAGACAGGACTGAGCGACTTCACTTTCACTTTCATGCATTGGAGAAGGAAATGGCGACCCACTCCTGTATTCTTGCCTGGAGAATCCCAGGGACGGGGGAGCCTGGTGGACTGCTGTCTGTGGGGTCGCACAGATTCGGACATGACTGGGGTGACTTAGCAGCAGCAGCAGCAGCACCGTAGTTCTTTCCATTGGCATGCATGAGGGTGTGCTCAGTCGTGTCCATCTTTCTGTGACCCCATGGACCATAGAACACCAGGCTCTTCTGTCCATGGGACTTTCCCAGCAGGAATATTGGAGTAGGTTGCTATGCCCTCCTCCAGGGGTTCTTCCCCATCCAGTAATCGAACCTGCATCTCCTGTATCACCTGTATTGCAAATAGATTATTTACTGCTGAGTCACTGTGGAAATTGGCATAGAACCACCTAATCTGGAGGAAGCTCCCAGTTCCCAGCTTCTCCCTGGAGAAAAAGAGATCAGATCAAATGTCCAACATTCTGACTTTTCAGTGGGGTTGCCTGAAAGGTTAGTTTCTGTCTCCCCTGTCTCAGAGCACTGATGGGATGTGGTATTCTCCAGATGTCCGGGGGCTGCTGAGGACAAAAGAGCCCTGTGGCATGCTGCTGATCCACAGGATGTGTGCTGCAATAGACAGAGGCTATTACTGCTCAGTGGCCTCTCATTCAGGAAGAAAGAAAAGAGTGGAGCATACATTAAATGATCCAGCTTTCCATGAGTCTGCTAGAGAGACTGGCTTCTGGTTTGCTTGTTTCAGAGCACAGATAGGATGCTGCATGCTCTAGATGTTTGGGGGCTGATGCTATAGACTGAATATTTGTGCTCCTCTCAAATTTTTCTGTTGAAACCTAATCACCCATGTGATATTATTTGGGAGTGGGGACTTTGGGACGTGATTAGATAATGAAGATGAAGCCCTCATGAATAGTATTAGTACCCTTACAGAAGATCCTCAGAGAGGTGTTTCACACCTTCCTTCATGTGAGGACATAACAAGAAGGTGGCCATCAATGAACCACGATGGTCTTCAGCAGATGTAAAATCTTCTAGTACTGCTATCTTGAACTTACTAGCCTCCAGACACACAATCACTGGGATTATTCCTATAGTAGCCTGAGTGGACTAAACAGTGCTGAAAATAAAAACAAGCTGTGTGGCATGCTGTCATTTCAGAGAACTTGTGGACAGTACCAAAGGGACAAGAGATTACAAGTTCCTGAAAAAAAGAAAATGACACATCCCTCTAAATAGAAATTTATCGAAAAGACACATCCATGGGAAAAGTTTGAGAGGCTCTCAGAGCATTCCTTGGACTGCAAGGAGATCAAACCAGTCAATCCTAAAGGAAATCAACCCTGAATAGTCATTGGAAGGACTGATGTTGAAGCTGAAGCTGCAATACTTTGGCCACCTGATGCAAAGAGTCGACTCACTGTAAAAGATCCTGATGCTGGGAAAGATTGAAGACGAAAGGGGAAGGGGGAAGCTGAGGACAAGATGACTAGATAGCATCGCCAACTCAGTGGACAGAATTTGAGCCAATTCCAGGATATAGTGGAGGACAGAGGAACCCGGTGTGCTGCAGTCTATGGACACGTAGATTTACCCACTGAGTGAGTCTCAGAGTAGGATACAACTTACCCACTGAATAACCACAACAGAATCCCTTTGAAGGTCTTTCTGTTCAAAGCCCACTCTATAAAGACCGGAATCAATGATTGCTTCTTTCAGATACATGGATGGCAACACAACCTATAAGTAATAGAAAGTCAAGAAAAACTGACCCAATCAAAGAAAAAAAAAAATCTGTATAAACCAACTCAAAAGAAACAGCGATGTATGAATTACCTAAGTATTCAAAATAACAGTCAAAAAGATAGTCAACAAGCTCGGGAAATGAATGACTGGATAAAGTAAAAATTACAACAAAGAAATATAAAATGTTAAAAAGAATCAAATGGAAATTTTGGAGCTGAGGAATATAATATTCAAACTGAAAATATCACCAGAAGAATTCTACAGCACACATTATCAAGTAAAAGAATCAGTAAATTTGAAGAGAGTCATTTGTATTTATTCAGTGAGAGGAGGAAAAAAAAATATGAAAGAGAAGAAAGCCTAAAGGACTTGTGAGATACCACCAAAAAGAGCATTTATATGCATAATGATAGTCACTGAATTAGAAGAGAGATAAAAGGGAGGAAAGTTTATTTAGGAAGGAAAAGGACACCCAGGTTCAAGAAGCCTGAAACCTATTAAATAGGACAAAACCAAATAAGTACTCACTGGTAAATATATATAAAGAAATCAAATTTTCAAAATTCAAAAACAAAAAGAAAATTTTAAAAACTTTTAAAAGGAAAGTAGTTCATCATTCAGAAAAGAACTCCCATAAATGGAATTCTTAACAGAAACCTTGCAGGCCAAAAAGGAGTGGTGTGATATATTCAAAATGTTGGAAAAAAAAAAACAAAGAAACTAACAACTAAGAATGCTATATTCAGCAACTCTCCTTCAAAAATGAAGGTGAGATGAAGACTTTTCCAGATAAAAGGATATGAAGAAGTTTATCACTAGATCTGCCTTATAAGAAATGCTAAACAGAGTCTTTTGAATTGAAAAATAAACATTTTAAACAGCAAAAAAAGTCTGTGAAAATAAAGCTTACTGTTGAAGGTAGGTATATAGACAAATACAGAATAATGTCCTACTCTTATGGCAGGTGCATAAATATCTTTTCATTCTGATATAGAAATTAAAAGATAACGGTATAAAAATAACCTTAACTGTAAAAATGTTAGTGGATGCATGGCATAATTTATGTCGATAGCATAAAGTGTGTCAGGGAGAGAGAAGTAATAGTTTTCATAGGCTGAATAAATTAAAAGCAAACAAAAAAACTGTGTCCAGCATTTGCTGTCTACAAGTGATTTACTTTAGATTTAAGGACATACATGGGCTGAGAGTGAAAGGATATTCTAAACAAATGGTAGTCAAAAGAGTAGGGATTGCCTTACTTACATTAGACAAAATCAGTTTTAAATAAAAACTCTGACAAGACAAAGTACATTACATAATGATAAAAGGGTCAATTCACCAGCAAGATAAAACAATTATATATGCATCCAACATCAGAAACCAGCCAAATATACAAAGGCAATATTAATAGAACGGAAGAGAAAAAGAGATGGCAATAAAATAATGAGAGATTTCAATATCCCATTTTCAATAATGGATAGAACGTCTAGACCAAAGATCAGTAATTATATAAAAGATTCAAATAACGCTGTAGACCTAATGATTTTAATAGATATGTACATGACCTTCTATCCAATTGCAGCATAATTCTCAGGCACACACAGGATGTTCTCCAGCATAGACCACATGTTTGGTAACAAAACAAGTGTTAACAAATTTAAGATTATTAAGAAAATAATACCAAATATCTTCTTAACAACAACTGAATAAAACTAGAAACAACAGCATACATAAAACTGGATAACTCACAAGTATGCAAAAATAAATAATGCAGATTTGAATAATCAATCAAAGTCAGAAGTATAATTATAAAATATCTTCAGATAAATAAAAATGAATACACAGCACAGTAAAACTTACAGAGTGCCACAAAAACAGTACTATGAAGGAAGTTTATAGCAATAAATCTCTACATTAATAAAGAAAGATCTCAAATAAACAACCAAAGGAAATACATAAATATACGTCTAAAGGAACTAAAAAAATAGGAAAGCAAGCCCAAAGTAATCAGAAGAAAGAAAATAATAAGTACTACAGCACAAATCAATGAGACAAAGACTAAAAAACAAAACAATAAATAAAAACAAGTGAAACTAAGTTACTTTTTTGAAATGTTCAACAAAATTGGCAAAACTTTAGCTTGATTAAGAAAAGATATATGAATCAAGTAAACTAAATCATAAAGAGGAAACATTGCAACTAATGATAAAGAAATTTCAAAAAGGTCAAAGATGTGGTGGATGAAACTGGAGCCTATTATACAGAGTGAAGTAAGTCAGAAAGAAAAACACCAATACAGTATACTAATGCAAATATATGGAATTTAGAAAGATGGTAATGATAACCCTATATGTGAGACAACAAAAGAGACATAAATGTATAGAACAGTCTTTTGGACTCTGTGGGAGAGGGAGAGGGGGGAATGATTTGAGAGAATAGTAGTGAAACATGTATATTGTCATATGTGAAACAGATCACCAGTCCAGGTTCAATGCATGAGACAGGGTGCTCAGGGCTGGTGCACTGGGATGACCCTGAGGGATGGGATGGGGAGGGAGGTGGGTGAGGGGTTCAGGATGGGGGACACATGTACACCCATGGCTGACTCATGTCAATGTATGGCAAAAACCACTACACTATAATATTGTAAAGTAATTAGCCTCCAATTAAAATAAATAATTTTCAAAAAAAGGTAAAAGAGACAATTATGAACAATTATATATCAAAACATTGCATAGCATGGAATAAATGGAAAATTCCTAGAGATATACAACCTAATAAGATCATATCATGAAGAAACAGAAAATGTGATTGAATGCATTATGAACACCCTCCCAAATGTTCTACTGGACATTTTCTATGGGCATAAAGTTTAAGTTAAACAAGATGAGGAAGTTCTGAAGATCTGCTGTGTAGTACCGTGCCTATGATCAACAACAAATAGTATACATTTAAAATTTTTTTGAGAGTAGATCTCATATTAAGTATTCATACCACAAGAAACACTATAAAAAATTAACATCATTTCTTCTCATACTCTTCCAAAAAAGTTAAGTGGAGGGAACATATCCAAACTTTATGAGGCCAGCATTAACCTGATATCAAAGCTAGAAAAAGGCACCAGAAGAAAAAAAATCTACAGACCAATATCCATAAAATTGGTGCAAAAATTCTCAACAAAATACCAGAAAAAATAATTTAGCAGAACATTAAAGAATTCTATACCATATGAGATTTATGCAATGGGATGCAAAGGTGGTTCAACATAACGAAAATCAATCAATGTGATGCACCACATTAATAGAATGAAGAATATAAAATCATGTGATGATCTCAGTAGATGCAAAAAAAATTGATAAAATTCAATACTCTTTTATGTTAAAAGCACCCAACAACTTGGAATAAAGAAAATCACCTCAACATCACAAAGGCCATAAATAAAAAGCCAGCAGTTAACATCACATGAATGGTGAAAAACTGGAAACATTTCCTCTAAGATAAGAAATTAGGTATGGATGCTGACTCTTTCCACTTCTATTCAACATATTACTAGAAGTCCTATCCAAAACAATTAGGTAAGAAAAAAAAATTCAAAACAGAAAGGATGATATAGAGTTATCTCTGTTTGCAGATGACATGATCTTATTTGTATCAAAAGACCCAAAACACACATATACACAAACCTATTAGAACCAATAGGTAAATTCAGTAAAACTGCAGGAAAAAATACTACCACCCCCAAACTAGTGGCATTTCTAACACTAACAATGAATAATCTTGAAAAGAAAGTTAAGAAAACAATCACATTTGCAAGAGTAAAAAAATAAAACAAAATACTTAGAATAAGCTAAATAAGAGGTAAAATATTTGTAAACTGAAAGCTGTAAAACACTTAAAAAATTGAAGAAGACACAAAAAATGAAAACTTTACCCCGAATGGAAGAATTAATATTGTTAAAATATCCATACCACTCAAAGCCATCTGTAGATTCAATGTAATCCTTGTCAAAATCCTATCACAATGACATTTGTTTTTCTGCAGTAATAGATAAAGCAGCCCTAAAAGTCACATGAAAGCACAAAGGAATCCAAATAGCCATGTAATCTTGAGAAAAGAAAAAGAAAAGAGATAAAGCATGAGGCGTCACGTTTCCTGATTTAAAGCACGTTTTCAGAGCTGCAGTAATCAAAACAGTGTTGTACCACAATAAAAACAGACATATGGGCTAATGGCACGGTACAGGGTGCCCGGAAATAAGTGCAAACGTATATAGTCAACTGACCTTCTACAAAGGCATCAAGTATACATGACGGGGAAAGGATAGTCACGTTAACAAATGGCTTTGGAAAAACTGGATATCCATGTACAAAAAAATGAAAGTGAATGTTTATCTTATACCATATACAAACATCAATTTTGAAAGGATTTAGGGCTGAAATATACTTTAAACATTACCTGAAACTGTAAAACTCCTAGAAGAGAATCTAGGTGAAAATTTCATGGCATTAAATCTTGCCAATTACTTCTTAGATAAGACACTAAAACCATAGGCAATAAAAACAAAAATAAACAAGTGGGACTAAATCAACCTAAAATCTTCTGCACACCAAAAGGGGAAATCAATAGAGTGAAAAAGCAACCTACAAAATGGAAGGAAATATTTCTAACCATACATCTGATAGGGCTTCCCCGATAGCTCAGATGGTAAAGAATCCACCTGCTATAAGGGATTGCTGGGTTCAATCCCTGGGTTGGAAAGATCCCCTGGAGGAGGGCATGGCAACACACTCCAGTATACTTGCCTTGAGAATCCCCATGGACGGAGGAACCTGGTGAGCTACAGTCCATGGGGTCACATGGGTAGTTGGGAACCAAATGTATAGGTTTTAGAAAAACTAATCATTTTAACATATCTATATATAAAATACTTTTGTGGAATAAAACTTTAGAATATTAACTAAGTGCTGAAGGTCTTAGTTCTTTGTTTTATTATATGCATATCCTATCTATTAAAATAAGAACCCAGTTAGAGACTTCCAGGATGGTCCAGTGGCTAAGACTCCATGAGCCCAATGCAAGGGCCTAGGTTCGATCCTTGATCAGGGAACTAGATCCCACATGCCACAACTAAGAGTTTGGATGCCACAACTAAAAATCCTGTATACTGCAACTGAGAACCAGTACAGTCAAATAAGTAAAAATTAAATATTTAAAAAATTGAACAAATAAGAACTCGGTTAGTGTATCAGAATTTCTGCCCAATGGCCGTGTATTATCTTTTACCTCTGCTGCTTCTCCTGCTTGGATTGTTTTGTCTTCTCTCCCACTCGATATTCTTCAGCAAAAGGAAAAGTCCTTGGGCTTATTTTCACCATCCCTGATTCCAAACCACATTTCCACTCCCAGTTTGGTAGTCTTGATGGGCAGTCATATTCCAACCTCTTTTCTGTCCCTCTTTTTAGAGACTAGAGTTGTTGTAATATTCTTCTGGATAAAGTCACTTTTAACTATATACTTTAACTTTCCTTAGTGCTTTGTGTATTGCCAGAATCACAATTTGCAACAAGTTATGACATCTTTTTCCCTCAATCTCCTACAATGCAAGAAATCAGCATTTGATATGCTGTGTGTATGTGTGTGTGTGGTGCAATGTGGACAATCGGAGAAGTACAGCAGACACAGATCTTGATAAACTGCAACATGCTGCTCTCAAATTCTTAAACATCCTACTTCTTTTTCATAGGAATTTGCAATACATTTCTGATGCTGTCAATGAAAATCGAAATATTTTCCATTCAGACTTTATTGTTTAAAGTTTTACGTAGTACGAAGATACACTGATTTATAGATTTTATTAACAATTGAAAATTTTGACACAGTCGTAATCAGATGATGCTTTCATCAGAAGTAGGCACAATTTGCAATATTAAAACTGGAGTGACCTTAAAACCCCTTCCTTTCACTACATTCACCAAACGCTGCCAGATCATTCCTTGAGTATATCAAGGAATAGGGAAACAGGAAACATACTACCTCTAGCTCCTTGAGAATACAAAAATATAGTAATTGGCTTTGCATTTTTCAGCAGCAGGAGTATATGATTCAATGCAAGAAATTCCAAATAGCTTTGATTGCAACATCCAAATGAGTTAGTCTGTTGGGAACAACCATCTGCCTGAGTGACACATGGTAAAATCAAGCTGTGAAAAGGTAGGGATCCCTCCTGACAACAAAAGCAGGAGACCTAGACTTTTTAACTTTTTACCTGTTCTGAAAACTAGAAAAGGGTTATTGGTTTGCATCAAAGGCAGAAGAATACTGTGTGAATATATCCTCTGTCTCAATAATCCAAGCAGAAGAAAAACCCTGATTGAAAGATATGGATAGAAAGAAAAATGGGAAGAATCAATCCTGAGTCTGATTGAAAATGACTAAAAAGGAGGGAATGTGAAAATATTTCTCAGTGAAGCTGGGATAATGATAATAGAGTCTAGTATGGTCCAAGCATTCATAATGAGGATTTCAACCTTACGTATTGAAAAATATCTATAGGTATTTAAAGACACAATCACAAACATGGGAATAAATACTCAATGGTACTTTAAAATTCTTTAATTAAAAGAACATTGTGTTTATTGCTTAAAATTTGGAAATGTTTTATTTCTAACCAACTGGAAAGACCATGTTTATCAGTTGCCACCAGACAGTGTCACAGGCAAAGCAATCCATTGTAAAGAATTTGTTATTACATACACATAGAATTTGTGTACATTGCAGTAATTTGGATAACAACTGTTAGTGACAAGCTTTATTTTCTACTGATAAATCACAAAATGCCCAAGCTTGTATGTGTTCTAAGGAAAAACACAACTTAATCATCAACAATTTATAGGTATATGCAGATAGCCAATGACTAAATGCATGTTAAACACCCTTCTTGATTTTTTATCTCATATCTCTTTCTTTGAGCCCCATTCTGGTTTCACCCCTCCTAGTTATGATCCATGTTGTAATCACAACTGCCTAAATACAAGTTTTAATTTACTTATTAACACATTCTTAGCACATTTTCCATGCACCATATGCCTACAGGCGGCTCCTATTGTTTTTTACCATCTGGGCTGCTGAATTTCAGAGTCTTTCCTTTCCTCTCTTTTTAAGAAAACTTGAGCTATCTTTTAAAGGCAGTGAACTTAGAACATCACTGGATATGCCACCAGCTGCTTTGTTTCCACTTTGGGCTTTTGCCCTACATAAGACTTGTGCATTATTAAAGCACTGTTTATGACAAAGCATGGATTAAACATGTTCCGGATGATTTTGAAAAATTGGAATTTTAAAACAGTATTCAAAGTACAATTTAAGAATTAAAGCTAGTTACATGGAGCGTATGGCTTTGTGAGAAAAACGGCCTCAAAAATTTTAGATAGTCAATGTGAATTCTACAATTCTTCATCAGCCTCCTTGTATGTCCATCAAAATATTTAGAAGGTTTGGTGAAACAGCCTGCCAAAACATTCCCTAGGATGAAGCTGAAATTAACCACCCAAATGGTGCTTCTAGTCTAGATCAGGTTTTACAGGTCATTGGCTACAGGCAGGGAAAACTAACTGAGGGCCCATCATCACCATCATTTA
>NW_011494836.1:307561-307711 GCF_000754665.1 Bison bison bison | reverse complement strand
TACATTCCCATGAATTGCTTGTAACCAAGCTAAGGCATACTGTGTTTGCATCGGAAAGACTGGACTTGTCCAACTCCTATTAGAGGGAGAGATGCATCCAGTGCTCACAGCAGGCAACTGTCCAAGCTATTGTGGTTTAGCAAGGACGTG
>NW_011494836.1:306357-307461 GCF_000754665.1 Bison bison bison | reverse complement strand
ATTGCTTAAAATTTGGAAATGTTTTATTTCTAACCAACTGGAAAGACCATGTTTATCAGTTGCCACCAGACAGTGTCACAGGCAAAGCAATCCATTGTAAAGAATTTGTTATTACATACACATAGAATTTGTGTACATTGCAGTAATTTGGATAACAACTGTTAGTGACAAGCTTTATTTTCTACTGATAAATCACAAAATGCCCAAGCTTGTATGTGTTCTAAGGAAAAACACAACTTAATCATCAACAATTTATAGGTATATGCAGATAGCCAATGACTAAATGCATGTTAAACACCCTTCTTGATTTTTTATCTCATATCTCTTTCTTTGAGCCCCATTCTGGTTTCACCCCTCCTAGTTATGATCCATGTTGTAATCACAACTGCCTAAATACAAGTTTTAATTTACTTATTAACACATTCTTAGCACATTTTCCATGCACCATATGCCTACAGGCGGCTCCTATTGTTTTTTACCATCTGGGCTGCTGAATTTCAGAGTCTTTCCTTTCCTCTCTTTTTAAGAAAACTTGAGCTATCTTTTAAAGGCAGTGAACTTAGAACATCACTGGATATGCCACCAGCTGCTTTGTTTCCACTTTGGGCTTTTGCCCTACATAAGACTTGTGCATTATTAAAGCACTGTTTATGACAAAGCATGGATTAAACATGTTCCGGATGATTTTGAAAAATTGGAATTTTAAAACAGTATTCAAAGTACAATTTAAGAATTAAAGCTAGTTACATGGAGCGTATGGCTTTGTGAGAAAAACGGCCTCAAAAATTTTAGATAGTCAATGTGAATTCTACAATTCTTCATCAGCCTCCTTGTATGTCCATCAAAATATTTAGAAGGTTTGGTGAAACAGCCTGCCAAAACATTCCCTAGGATGAAGCTGAAATTAACCACCCAAATGGTGCTTCTAGTCTAGATCAGGTTTTACAGGTCATTGGCTACAGGCAGGGAAAACTAACTGAGGGCCCATCATCACCATCATTTAAAAAACAAATGAGCAAAGAACACAACAAAACACATAAAAAGTTTTACTGTCTCAAATCTAGAACAAATAATCATGAATATCAAAATTCTTACATTCCCATG
>NW_011494836.1:302238-305505 GCF_000754665.1 Bison bison bison | reverse complement strand
AGGTAAGCATTACTTTTCAATTGCATTTCATATTAAAATATTTCCAAATTTTCTGTACAATTTAAAAATTATTTTCCCCAAATGAATATTAAAATCAGCCTCATTGCCAATTAAAAAAGTGTGAGGAAACATTAATCTAGGTATAAGGTAAAAACATTTTACGTACATCAATATGTGAAAGGCAAATTTAAAGGAAAGATGCTGCTCTTATAACACAAATAACTGTCGTTTGAATTGTCTTAAAGCTCATTCACACTCACATTTAATTTAAAAAATATGTGAGGAGCTGAGAAATAAAAATGCAACATTTTGAAATAGTTTGGTGCTATTGTTCTTTTGTTATAAATATTATTTGTGACATAGGTTCAGATTTTGAAGTAAACTAAGATGTGTGCATAACAAATCAAATGAAAGCAACTAGTCTCTGGAGAAATGTGCAATCCTTTTGTAGAACTCAGCTTTCATGTAGACCAGTACTTAGCATATTCACAGCTTATAACAACTTATGAAATGGGTGAATGTTGAAACAAACTATCAACTAGATCTATTCTCTTTAGGATGTTTATTTATGACTACTTTCTTTTGAAAGAAACCAGGAGGATGATAATGGTCGCACACAGACTAAATAGGCTGTGTTTCCATGAGCAGTAATCCCATACAAGCAGGAGAGAGAAAAGCCGTATTTTTCCAATATAATACTACAAGGGCAAGTGACAACCTTACCTGATGGCTGATATCTTTTATAGTACAACTGTGACATATTTTATGCATCACAAAGAATGATCAAAGATGTCTCTAGAGGCTCTCTGTCATGGAATGTGGCCCCACAGCCCCTGTCTGCCTTTAAATCAGGCAATAATGCAGCTTTAAAATAAGTTGGGCATGCTTTCCAGGGTGATGATTATTTTGGATATATTTGAGCATGATTTTGTGTTCTCTTTCAGTTATGTGATTTCTAAAATTATAGGCATGTTTCATTTGGTTGTGAAATGAAAAGCGACTAAAATAAACATGAGATTGTGTATTTTTAAAAGTCCATGCTTAACATATAGTTCTGCTTGTTTTTACTGCTTTTGTAATATAACAGAGTTTAGGAAAGAAAATGAAATTCAGAAACTAACATAACCATTCCCATTTGTTTCCTATTAAAACATATTAATAAAATAGCTTCAGTGTACTTTTGTTCTTATATATAAAATTTTGCATTGCAGCTATTTTTTAATCAAACTTAAATGACTAGGTTTTCTGTACAAATTGAAAATAAAATGAAAAATTGTGGCAATCACACAGTTAATTTTAGCACACAAACACCAATCTTCTATAATTTCCAAGAGTACTGTCTTCCTAAATATCCTGAAAGGTTTTATCCTAGTACTCAGACTCATCTAGATAACTAAATTTCTCCTATCTTTGGAGTTTTTCTCTACACATAACCAAAGGCAAAAAAAAAGAGAGAGAGATTTTCATTACATTAAACCCTACTAGATATTCATAATGAGAATTATGCCAGGACTACATAGTTTTAAACAAACAAGTAAGCAAAACCTGGCTATGGTTATTGGTTAAAGGGCTTTGTTAATGGGAGAAACTGATCAGTTGCATAAATCAGACAATTGAATTTTGTTACATTGGTAGGCTGATATATGCAAAGAGATATCACTGGCTACATGTCAGTACTTTCATTGAAATTTTCATTTAATGATAGCTCTTGGGTGCTGAAGAACTCGAAGTCTGTATTCAGTGACTGTTAAACTTATCTTCAAAACAATGCAGAGACAGTCAAGAGATTATTAACACAGTTAATTAGTCTCATCGGCAAAACTACCACAAATGTTTGCCCTGAAGAGGGTGAGTACATAAAAAATACCTTTTATTTTTGAGAAACATGCATACCCAATTATAAGTGTGCAGTGATCTATTTTTAGACAAAAGGACACTTATATTGCCTTTGTAGCCTTTAAGAAGTATTCATAATTATATTAAAATTAAAATTCTATTCACTCAGATCAGTTAAATATATAGTTCATATTTAAATGTGTTGTCATATTTGTTTGTATCTTAATGGTCTTAGAGATAGTGTCTTTAAAATTATTTATGAAATAAATATGAAAATGAACTGTAATTTTCAATATTATGTAATTTCTAACTATTCCCCACTGCACCTGAAACCAATAAAATGCCATAAAAAAGGTAGTAGGAAAAATGTACTTTTATAAGAAATGTTATTCCTTTGGCTTTTCAGAGTCATGAAATGTACATAGGTTTCTGATTTTATAAGATTATCAGCTAAGTGTCCTGACTTTTCTGAGATTTAACTTATTTGAAAGCTAATATTTATAAGTTAATATTTCATTTTGAACAGATCGGTAATGTGCCATTATTTACAGCATACCTAAAACTGCTTTGAAACTATAAAATATTAAAGACATATATGACTATCATTTGCATTCAGCAATCATTAAAAAAAAAAAAAACTGGGGCTTCCCTGGTGGCTCAGATGGTAAAAATCTGCCTGCAATGCGGGAGACCTGGGTTCAATCACTTTGGGACTGTGTAATATCTTTCTACTCATCATCTTTCAAAGTTCTATTAAAAAGAAGAAAGCTCAAAAGTATAATTATATATTTTTATAATTATATACTAATTTTTTAGGGAGGGGATATCCAACATAGCTTGTGGGATCTTTGTTCTCCAACCTTGGATTGAACTCAGAGACTTTGGCTTGAGAAAGTTGAGTCCTAACCATCGAACTGTTGGGAAATGCCCTCAAAATGATAATTATAAAACACTGTCTTTCTAGGTGAAAATTTTCACAATCAATTTATTATATCATGGCTGTTCAGTTTATGAGTCCAGAAGAATATTACAGAAAAAAAGTTAAAGTATTTTAGTAAACAAAATTTTAGACATTAAACTATTTTTAAGGGAGAGGAAAAGAAGACAAAATAATTTACTTTTAGGTCTTCTTGGCTTCCCAGTTAGCACAAACTGTAAAGAATCTGCCTGCAATGTGAGAGACCTGGGTTTGAACCCTGGAAAGAGAAGATACCCTAGAGGAGGGCATGTCAACCCAGTATTCTGGCCTAGAGAATTTCAGGACAGTGGAGCCTGGCAGGCTACAGCCCATGGAGTTGCAAAGAGTCAGACACAACTGAGTGACTAACACTTTCACTTGGCCCTTAGCTAGTTTATGTATAACTTTATATATATATATATATATATGGTTTCCATAGTTTCATATATCTTTAGTTTTAGCATTTACAAATT
>NW_011494836.1:248401-301838 GCF_000754665.1 Bison bison bison | reverse complement strand
TTCATTTAGTCTTTAATATATCAAACCATGTTTTAGTCCTCTTACCAAAATAGCAAAATATTATATTTATGCACATTCACAGATCACAAAATGTTTCCACATATATTACTCAGATTATTCATATAATAGTTCCTCCTCTCTACTACAAAACATGTCTCATTATCCTATTATAAGATAATGACAGAATTTTGAGTCAATGTGTCACTTTTTTCTTTAATATCTCCAGGAAGTGGCCAAGTGTGAAATAGAAGCCAAGTCTATTTCAAATATAGTATTTTGTGCTTGTTGCCTTCTATAGGATTACTTAAATATTCTTGAAAAGTAACAGTTCAGCCTTTGAGAGACAAGGAGCTCATTAGAATATGTCAGACTATTTTTTTTTGAGGTTGCTTTGTAATACAATGATGTAATAATTAATAATTACCTTATATGGACCCCTATACTACTCTTTATCATATGCAGCCACTATTCTGTTTCTATAATTGAAGATTATACTGTGTTCTTGGTGGAGTAGGGTTTATGGTTTATGTCTCTGAATCTTCAGCAACAAGTACAATGATTGCAACATAGTAGATACTCAGTAATATGTATTGAATCAGTTCAGTTCAGTCACTCAATCATGTCCAACTCTTTGCGACCCCATGAATCACAGCACGCCAGGCCTCCCTGTCCATCACCAACTCCCGGAGTTCACCCAGACTCAAGTCCATTGAGTCAATGATGCCATCCAGCCATCTCATCCTCTGTCATCCCCTTCTCCTCCTGCCCCCAATCCCTCCCAGCATCAGAGTCTTTTCCAATGAGTCAACTCTTCTCATGTACTGGAGATTCAGCTTTAGCATCATTCCTTCCAAAGAAATCCCAAGGCTGATCTCCTTCAGAATGGACTGGTTGGATCTCCTTGCAGTCCAAGGGACTCTCAAGAGTTTCCTCCAACATCACAGTTCAAAAGCATCAATTCTTCGGCACTCAGCTTTCTTCACAGTCCAACTCTCAAAATATTGCTCCGAATTTTTGAAAGTGATCGTGTCCAAAGCTATTATAAGTTTGTGAACCATATATGCTTGCAGGTGAAACCTCTCCAGCCATTTCAGCGTGGATTCAAATAGACTTGTTCACAAATGTGTCATCAACACCTGGAACAGTATCTGCACGTAGTTTGCAAGCAACTATATACATGCATTATATAAGGGTGGGGATAAGTATACCAACACTAATAAAACTGTTTTCAGACAAATTTATCACCTAAAGATGAAATCAAATCACTCTTTTTATAAATTTGTTGCTGTTCAGTTTCTCAGTCATGTCTGACTCTTTGAGACCTCATGGACTGCAGCACACCAGGCTTCCCTGTCCTTCACCATCTCCAGGAGTTTGCTCAAACTCATGCCTATCGAGTAGGTGACATGAGTCCAAAAGCTATTATTTGGACATGAGTCCAAAAGCTTTTATAAATAGTGAATTAAAACATCATAGCATTACTAAAAAAGTTCATATTTTTAAGAAGATAACAGGTAGAATTGAATTAATAGCAAGTCTCAAGTTTAAAAAGAAAAATTAAACTTTAAATATTGGATGTATTTGTTGCAAAATTTTAAGTCCCAGTATTTAAATCAAAACCCAGAACTATAGGTCCTTGTGCTGAGAAGAATTGTCTGAATTTAAATTTTCATTCATGAAACTTTTCCTGTGCTTATCCAATGTAAATTGAGAAATGGAGAAAAATTGAGAAGGCAATTGAATAAAGAGCAAGCAAGTATCAAATGTATATATGTGATGAAACAGTCACAAAATTTAGGAGGAATTTGTTTTATCTTTGTGTTTTAAAAGAGCATGTTGACATAACCATAAAATAAAACAAGTAATAGGGAAAGGATCGAATGATAAATAGACAAAGGAGGTAAATTTATAATAAGAAGCACAGACTCACTTTCAACTGTGGTGTTGGAGAAGACTCTTGAGAGTCCCTTGGACTGCAAAGAGATCAAACCCATCAATCCTAAAAGAAATCAACCCTAAATATTCATTGGAAGGACTGATGCTGAGGCTGAAGCTCCAGTATTTTGGCCACTTGATGCGAAGAGCCGAATCATTGCAAAATACCCTGATACTGGGAAAGATCGAAGGCAGGAGGAGAAGGGAACAGCAGGGGACAAGATGGTTGGATGGCATCACTAACTCAATGGACATGAGTTTGAGCAAGCTCTGAGACACGGAGAAGGACAGGGAAGCCTGACCTACTGCAGTCCATGAGGCCACAAAGAGTCAGACATGACTGAGTGACTGAACTCACCTTACAAACTGTATTCAAATTACTGTTTGCAAATACGTGTCACTCTTTTTAAAGTCATTTTTCAGACATAGTGGTCCAAGTTGAGTGATTAGTTAATTTCCTTAACTTGCTCTGTCCTGACAACCCTTCTAGTACCTTCTCTAGATAAGTCATTTATGTGTTTTGAATAAAATTTGAATGAAAAGAGAACTGTGTTTACTCAGAAAATTTGTTTCTCTGATATCTTACAGATAACTATAAACAAATAGAAAAAAAGTTAAATTTGATAAAATGGTCTACTAGTGAGACATCAGAGAAGTAGGAACTTGTATGTATCACTGATGAGATATAATAACTTGGGTGAATATCACAGATGATATGCTATGAGAAAGAAGCCAATTTCAAGAGGTTAAAAGTGAATGTGAAAGCCACTCAATCATATTCGTCTCTTTGTGACCCCATGGACTGTAACTTGCCAGGCTCCCCTGGCCATGGAATTCTCCAGGTGAGAATACTGGAGCGGGTTGCCATGTCCTCCTCCAGGGGATCTTCCCAACCCAGGGACTGAACCCAGGTCTCCCACACTGCAGGCAGATTCTTTACCATCTGAGCTATTATAATTTCATTTACATGATATTCTTAAAATATAAAATTATAGTTTGGGTATACAGAGCACTGACTGTCAGGGATTAGGGATGAACCCTGTTAGAACATCAAGGGAGTATGGAGGGTTTTGGGGCATGATGTAACTGGTGGAGTATTCTTCTTTTGCAAGTGGTTCTACCAATTTACAGCTCTGTTAAAACTAATAGAACTTTACAGCCTAAAATGGCAAATTATTAGGTTTTTCAATAAGAACATATTTATATATTTTGTATCTAGTCACATGTTTTTATACTCTTTATTTATACACTGAAAAAACAAGAGACTATATCATAAAACAAATTAATAAGCTTTCATGAGTAGGAAGGTTTGGATTAAGACAGGTAACAAACTGAAATATCTTAATTTCTGTCTTCTAATATTGCTTTGATTTGTCATGTGATTGAACTACCAGTTTGAAAACACAGTTAAATTACAATAAAAAATCAGATCTTTGACTGTTTGCTTCCATTTACTCCACGTCAGTTAGTTGCTCAGTTGTGTCCAACTATTTGTGACCCTGCCAGGTTCCCCTCTCCATGAAATTCTCCAGGCAAGAATACCGGAGAGGGTAGCCGTTTTCTTCTCCAGTGGATCTTCCCTTCCCAGGGATCAAATTCCCTCCTGCACTATAGGCAGATTCTTTACCACTGAACCACCAGGGTTATCTTGGCAAGAGTAATCACTTGTTTGTTTAATACTTTTTTCAGTTCAGTAGGTGCAATAAAAGGTAAATGTATACAAATTGCACTGGACTCATTTCTTGAACAATATTTTTCTTTCTGCCCTATAAATAGAAAGATAGAGCCCCCTTTCCAGTAGGTATTCATGGATCTTTCTTTCTAGAAACAATTCCTTCTATGATTGAATTAGTTGCTTTCAAATAAAATTTGGAAAAAAAAATGAGAATCTGTTTCTTTGTTGAAATACTAACACCCACAACCATATGCTTTGGATTGTTCTGTGGCTAAACTTCTATTTACTCTTTTGTAAATTCATCTGTGTTTTGCAGTATGTAATGCTAACAGGTTACAAAAAACAATGATAGCAATTAAGCTGCTTTATCTAGACAATGGGAAATAATTGATTATTTTTCTACTCACTTGACCTAGCTGATTGCTTTAGCCTCGCCTAAACTGTCCACATGTGAAAGTTACCTCAGTTCAGTTGAGTTTAGTCACTCAGTCTTGTCCAACTCTTTGCAACCCCATGAATTGCAGCACATCAGGCCTCCCTGTCCATCACCAACTCCCGGAGTTCACTCAGACTCATGTCCATCAAGTTGATGATGCCATCCAGCCATCTCACCCTCTGTCATCCCCTTCTCCTCCTGCCCCCAATCCCTCCCAGCATCAGTCTTTTCCAATGAGTCAACTCTTCACATGAGGTGGCCAAAGTCCTGGAGTTTCAGCTTTAGCATCATTCCTTCCAAAGAACACCCAGGACTGATCTCCTTTAGAATGGACTGGTTGGATCTCCTTGCAGTCCAAGGGACTCTCAAGAGTCTTCTCCAACACCACAGTTCAAAAGCATCAATTCTTTGGTGCTCAGCTTTCTTCACAGTCCAACTCTCACATCCATACATGACCACGGGAAAAACGATAGCCTTGACTAGATGGACCTTTGTTGGCAAAGTAATGTCTCTGCTTTTGAATATGCTATCTAGGTTGGTCATAACTTTCCTTCCAAGGAGTAAGTGTCTTTTAATTTCATGACTGCAATCACCATCTGCAGTGATTTTTGAGCCCCCAAAAATAAAGTCTGACACTGTTTCCACTGTTTCCCCATCTATTTCCCATGAAGTGATGGGGCCAGATGCCATGATCTTCATTTTCTGAATGTTGAGCTTTAAGCCAACTTTTTCACTCTCCTCTTTCACTTTCATCAAGAGGCTTTTGAGTTCCTCTTCACTTTCTGCGATAAGGGTGGTGTCATCTGCATATCTGAGGTTATTGATATTTCTCTTGGCAATCTTGATTCCAGCTTGCGCTTCTTCCAGCCTTAAAAGAACCTATTAATTTCCATTGGTATTCATCTTCTGCTGTCTTTCCTGGGAATTAAATAAGCTAACTCAGGACCCAGACTAGTTAAGACCTTAAGTTTCCCCACATACTTTCATAATTAGCAACGCTAAGTGTATACACACTTCTACTTGCTCTATCAGTTGTTAAAACATGAAAATTTTCATTCTTTTTTTTTTCAATCCAAGGTATTGTTTGAAGAAAACTGCTGTATTTCCATTGCCAATAACCTTTTTATTTTTGTTGCAGTTCCTTCTGTAAGAGGAAAAATATTCTCCCCATTTTGAAAAGAGAATATTCTTTCATTTATCAACATAAAAGTAAAGGATATCAAGACTTAAAATACAGTTTCCAGTTTTGAGGACCATGATACACCAAATAAATAACTAATTTAGTTAGAGAAATCAGTAAGTTTAGTCTATAGAGCCAATTGCTTGGGTGCTGCAACTATAGTATTGATTTAGGCTTTGGTCTTCAAGCTTCCCAAAATATTATGAAAAAAAAGTCCAGTTTGAAGATTCCCGAGTAAGGCTTTTCTCTTGCTTACTACAGATTTGTAAAAATCAAACCACAGATGACCCTGCAGAGAGGCGGGAAGAAAATGGTGTGAATCCCTTTTCAAGTTACAGTAAGCTGTGAATCCCTTTTCAAGTTACAGTAAGCTACCATTTTAAAATCATGGTTTAAAATCATGATTTAAAAAGGTGGTATATTAATTTGTCCTTAATCATCTTAGACAAACTTCTCCCACAATATTCTTCATGACTAGAAAAAGAGAGCTGGGAAGCTTTTGTCATGATTTTGCACTCTTGGCACTGCACTAATTAATAACACTATCATCAATATATTATATTAACAAATCAGAGTCATCAAGAAGGACATTAAAAGAATGATAGGCAACAAATCATCAGTATTTATTAGACCAAATCTTGACTCATAAAGCCCAAGCTGTCTCCCTCCCCAGGAAGAAAGATAGTAATGTGCTAGATTGTGTATGAGGCCTTATTACAAAGATGTCAGGTTTAGTTTGAAACATAAACATATTTTTATTCATACATTAGTACTTATAGTGATCAATGATAGTGTATCTAGTATACTAGAATTTGTTTTTGATCAGTAGAAAAGCAATTATTCATAAAACTCAAACTAGAGGCAAAGTTGTGAAAGAAAAGGAAAGAATTATAGGTTTCTTACAGGGAAGGTAATTTTAATATAGACGAGATTGGTTCAAGTTCTGCCATTCGGATTGATAGATTATCTAGCAGAAGTATCATTTCAATAATCTCAATGACAGTATAGCACTAGATACTTGGTACAGTATTATAAATTAAATTTACTGCAAATGTTATTGCAGACAATATGGAAAGAGATCTATTATTTGTGTTTGTGAAAGTTTAGATCAAAGGAAATTTAAAATTCTTTGACATATCATAACAGAAATGATCTATATGATATGGCTATATTGCCAGTTGTCCAAAATTTCACTTTAGCCATTACTTCTTCATCAGTATCCTTGAATTATAGTGGCATGATTCCACTTGTGAGAGAAAATATTATATTAGTCAACCAGAATGTTACCCTGTAAAGTGGTGCTTTGCAGTGTTTGGCAATGTTGGATGCAGTTAACTTTTTAGAGAAATGTTTTACCTTCTTTTTAACCTATCTAATATTGAGAATTTATAGTTGGTACAAAATAAGGCTGTTAGTAATTTCGACTAGAGTATAAAACCATAATTATACTGATGGAATTTATTATAAAACTGTAATTATAGCAGATGGGTTTTATTATATTAATGCTTACCAATTTTAACATGCACGCATATCTTTATTAACCTCACCCAATATTCTTTTATTCATGTCTCAAAAACTATCTGTGATACAGCTAAAATATAATTTTATATCTATCAATCATCATCAATCTATATTCTTGCTTGCATAATTATCTTTACCTAAAATAAAAGCAAAATCAATGTGTATATTAGAGTTATAATTTTTGCCGTAAAAAATTCATCCTATATCATTATTGCTAAATTATATCTAGCTTATTTTCTGATCTGTCAGCCTCATAAGAGACAAGAACCCTGAACATTCAACACATTGTTTGAAACACAAGAGAATAAATCAGACACTGTCAAAGTATCAATTTCATCTTCCTTTAACTATCAGTTGCATCTCTCACTGGATGCATTGACACACACCAGCCACAAATCATTTTTTTCTGCTAGGCAATAAAGCAACAAAAGCCCATTATGCACCATGGTGAATGCTAATTTTTATTGAGACATGCCTGATCTTTCCAGGTGGCACTAGTAGCAAAGAACCTGCCTGCCAATGCAGGAGTTATAGAAGACATGGGCTCAATCTCTGGGTCAAGAGACCCCCTGGAGGAGGGCATGGCAGCCCACTCCAGTATTTTTGCCTAGAGAATCCCGTGAACAGAGGAGCCTGGTAGGCTGTAGTCCACAGGTCACAAAAAGTAGGACACTACTGAAGTGACTTAGCATGAATACATGGTCCTCTTTCAAGAGATTTAATCTTTCACCCTGCTTATTTAACTTATATGCAGAGTACATCATGAGAAACGCTGGACTGGAAGAAACACAAGCTGGAATCAAGATTGCCCAGAGAAATATCAATAACCTCAGATATGCAGATGACACCACCCTTATGGCAGAAAGTGAAGAGGAACTCAAAAGCCTCTTGATGAAAGTGAAAGTGGAGAGTGAAAAAGTTGGTTTAAAGCTCAACGTTCAAAAAAACGAAGATCATGGCATCTGGTCCCATCACTTCATGGGAAATAGATGGGGAAACAGTGGGAACAGTGTCAGACTTTATTTTTCTGGGCTCCAAAATCACTACAGATGGTGACTGCAGCCATGAAATTAAAAGACGCTCACTCCTTGGAAGGAAAGTTATGACCAACCTAGATAGCATATTGAAAAGCAGAGACATTACTTTGCCAACAAAGATCCGTCTAGTCAAGGCTATGGTTTTTCCTGTGGTCATGTATGGATGTGAGAGTTGGACTGTGAAGAAAGCTGAGCGCTGAAGAATTGATGCTTTTGAACTGTGGTGTTGGATAAGACTCTTGAGTGTCCCTTGGACTGCAAGAAGATCCAACCAGTCCATTCTGAAGGAGATCAGTCCTGGGATTTCTTTGGAAGGAATGATGCTAAAGCTGAAACTCCAGGACTTTGGCCACCTCATGCGAAGAGTTGACTCATTGGAAAAGACTCTGATGCTGGGAGGGATTGGGGGCAGGAGGAGAAGGTGGTGACAGAGGACGAGATGGCTGGATGGCATCACTGACTCAATGGACGTGAGTCTGAGTGAACTCCGGGAGTTGGTGATGGACAGGGAGGCCTGGCATGCTGCGATTCATGGGGTCGCAAAGAGTCGGACACAACTGAGAGACTGAACTGAACTGAACTGAACAACCCTATCTGTAGATACTATCATTACATCTGTGTTAAAATGAGGAAATTAAGGCAGAGAAACTAAAAACTGTACCCCAGATGACATAAATAGAAAGAAGAGTCAGGATTCAAAAACTGTATTTTGAAGGGATAAGATGGGAAAGACAATTTACACAACCTTGTATCTTAGTTTCTAACCATATGAAAGTGTATGCGGGTCAGACCATGATATCCCTAGGACATCTTCCACATTGATGTTTCTGAGAAATCACAGCGAATGCACATTATAGGTGCCAGAAAATAATTTTCTAGTTTTTGCTAATATATCTGATATATTATCAGATGCTGTATATTTAAAGAAATCCTATGGCACACTTCAAAACATAGGTCTCCTGGCTTATTAAACTTCTTAAATTTTCAGGGCTTTATTTTTGAATTGTAATTCTGTACATTTTCCTTTGGTAACCTGCTTTAATTTCATCACCTATGAGTCAATGTGAGTCTTTTAACTTTGTGATTTTCATGCATACACTTTCTTCAGGTCAACCTTTAAAAATTACTATGTTTGCTAAGAATTACTTTTTTATTCCTTTTACATCATTTATCATGATTTACACTCTTTCTCATTTTCTGGGCTCTAATAAATGAACTCATCCATTGTTCTCATCTTTGAGAATTTTACAGACTTTCATTCTTTTTCCATTTAACCCTAATTTTTTCAGGAAGAAGTTATCTTGACCAGTACAAAATTAGAGGCCTAGCTACCCTAAATAAAAAAGTGATATTTAAAGGAGGCAGTCATATTATTCAAGATCCTAATAATGGTGTAATCATGAAAAATGAAAATTAAATTAATTTTTAATTTAAAATTTTGCATTCTTTTTATTCAATTGTTTATCTCCATCAGATATTTTAATTATCTTTGATATATCTTATATACTTCTGGTTACTATAAACAATTTTCTAAATTTCGATTTGAATTTAATGTTTACATAATTGTGTGTGTGTGTGTCTGTTCTTACCTAAGAGTGTGGAAAAGCTGAGCATGACTAGAGTGATAAATTTAATAATTTCTGCAGCTTACAATTGATTAGGAATTGAAACATCCCATTTCTTTTAATAACAGATTTTGAAGAGGTGAGTGTTTTCTGTTGTTTACCTAAATATGAAAAACATGATTTACTATTCCTACCCTGAACACCTAGATGTTAGGTGTTGTCTACCTAAATTCTTAAACAACATATCCTTCATTCAGTGGCCAACTGAACAGATGAATCAATATGGGTAAAGTTTTGAACTTCAAGACTCTTATCAGCTATTATAAGAGATGACTAAATGACAATATTTATTCTAAATTATGTTTATTTATATCATGCTATTTGATAGATTAATTCCCAGCAAAACCCAAGAACATTTCTCATATGTAAAAGAACACGTATATAGAAAAATAAGTGATTGCTTATTAAAATACCAAATAGCTTTCTATATGATGTTCCTACCATGGTATTAAATGCAGCTTAATAGGCAATAGTAGAATTTGATTTAGAAGAGAAACAAAGAATAGTAGCCCATTTGGAGCAAAGAGCTCAGAAAACAGACTCAAGAAGTTTTTTGCCTTTCTACTGAGAATTAAAAACACTTGGAAATAAAGCAGCATTTGCCACTTCAAAGTCAGGTACTAGTTTTCAAGTTCCTTTTTCCATAGCTCTCAAGTTGAAATATTATCTTTAATTTAATCTTTAATTTTTTATTATATAACTTGTGTAGGACAGAGTTATTTTTCCTTTTTTTTCCCTTCATTTATGGCAAAGAGGTATAGAAAGTACCTTTAATTGTTAGACTATAAGAGTTGATGGAGGTTATGGTCCATACCCTTTTTATTTTGGTGTCTTTTCTCTTTCATTAGTTTTTGGGTTTTAACTTTAATTTTCCAAGTTTTAACACAGCTATTCTAGTTCACTTTGCTTCTATTTTTGCTTTAAATGACTTTATTTTGTTTGGTGCAGTTTTGGATTCACAGGAAAATTGAGCAGAAACTGAAAACTATATAAACTCTTGGCTTCCACACATTCATAGCCTCCCATCTCCCATCAGAGTGGAACATTTGTTACAATCGATGAACCTATACTGACAAGTATCAATCACTCCAAATTCATAGTTTGCCTTAAGGTTTGCTCTTAGTTTGATTCGCCCTTAGTTTTATACATTTTATGGGTTTGGACAAATGTATACTATGTCCATCTTTAGAGTATCACACGGAAGAGTTTCACTGCCCTAAAATTCCTCTGTGATGCACAAGTCAATAGCACTTGATAGCAAAGGTTTTGCCCTCCACTACCAAGAAAGTCTCAGAAGGCACTGTGGAGGGAAAGAGAATGTAACACAGTCTCAAAATTTGGTTTTCAGTTAATAATATCAATTTTAGAAAAATAAATGTCTAGCTATACTCTAGAAACATGTGATTATATAGAGACATTTGAATTAAAAAGTAATTTGTAAAGGAAAATTGAAGGTAAAGGCTTCAGAATATTGATGCTAAGATATTTAATTAGGAATGCAGTATTTGTTTACATTATTGTCTAGTAAATAAACACTATGGAATTAAATCAATACACTGTATCCTAGAATCTGGCAAGGTCTCTATCATGAATATTCCCTTGGTTTGTGTAAACTTAAAAGGCGCAAATTTTGTCTTTGTTTCTTGGTCCTTTGATTCTGCACAGTGGTAAAGCCCCTTTGTTGTTGACATGGCTTAATTTAAATATGTAGCTGTTCTCTTTCTGTTTTCTCTGCAGGCTCAAATATCTCTTAAATGCCAATCTTGTTAGAAATCATGGGGAGCTGTTTCTTCTCCTGTTTAGTCCCCAAAGTGGAATCTTTTCAACATTATAAAAAGTATCTATTCACTCCTCCAATATTTATCTAGCATCTTCTCTGTTAGACACAGTTGTGTTGCTTCAGCATGGTTTGGTACAACAAGATATCTACCTATGTCCCTACACCTTCACCTCACGCAGTCGTCCCTTTTAGCTCCATTGCAAAGTCTTTCACTTCTTTGCATGCCTAGTCATTCAAGTGTCAGATTCGCGCCCCCATGGACTGTAGCCTGCCAGGCTCCTAAGTCCATGGGATTCTCTAGGCAAGAATACTGGAGTGGCTTGCCATGCCTTCCTCCAGGGGATCTTCCCAACCCAGGAATCGAACCCACATCTCCTGTGTCTCCTGCATTGCAGGCAGATTCTTTACCGCTGAGCCGTCAGGGAAGCCCCTTCACTTCTTTACATAAGCCCTATTGTCACGTATTGTTCTAGTGTCATTATATAAAGTTCTTAGTTCTCCAAATGATCTTGTCTTCCCCTCCCACTTTCCAACACCTCTTTCAAGTCTTAGTCCCAACATCACTCCTCAAAGAAATCTTTTTTTTGTCTTCAAATCTCACTGATTCATGCACTTCCTTTTGAGAGTTTTATTTCAGCAGGATATTTATCATTATCTGTGTAAAGATTTAATAACTATCTCCGTCACCAGTTTCTTCATTCCACGATGGCAGGACACCATCTTTTTTGTTCAGTTTCCTATTCCTAGCACTTACCATTATGCCTTTCATTGACCGAGGCTGTGGAGTTGGAAAATGAAATGAAATGGAAGTCTCTCAGTCATGTCCGACTCTTTACGACCCCTGTACTGTTGCCCTCAAGGCTTCTCTGTCCGCGGGATTCTCCAGGCAAGAATACTGGAGTGGAGTTTGAGCTGATGGTTAAAGCGAAAAACTGAAACAGTTCTAAGATCAAAAAATAAACACTTATAGGATTTCAAAAAGTTATTCTTAAATTTTTACCTTTGGCAAAATATATTATGAAGACCACTTTTGACTGGGATTTTGGGGGACCATTTTGTACTTTAACAGCATTTTGTTAAGGAATCAGAGAGATGCCTAAAGTTATTTTATTGTCTGTGAATTAAGGTTATTATCCTCCACTAGAATATATTCTATTTTAGCCTACAGCTTGGTGTTGAAAACTTTTTAGCTTTCTACTTTCAACTCTTCCCAGTCTGCACACTATTACTGAATCATGTTATCTATATCTAAAACTATAATGATGACCTCTTTACAGAAGACACCAATAGTTAAGATCCCAAAATAATGTATTTTTTGAATTTTAGGAAAATCCTTCAGAATGTCCCACAAATTCTTCAAATGTAAAAATGAACACAGGGCTCAGCATCTCAGGCTCATCTTCAATAGGGAGACTTCTTTCAGTTTTCTCTATGTAGATAAATTGCATTCACTTATTCCTTATCATCGAGTCAAAATTCTCATTTCCATTATTGCTTTTTAAAATTTCTCTCATTAATATGTTATTAGTCATGAAATCCATCTGATTGTGCAGACCAAATATCTTTAAAATATACTCCCCCTTTTCTGTGTATTTTATACTTACAAGCTATATTCATGTATGGTCCATGAAGCAATGTAAATTGGAGTGGTCAAGTAGGAGATGGCAAGAGTGAACACTGATGGATGGGAATAGACCGGTGGAATTCAGATTACCATTATATCTACTATTGTGGAAAGAATCTTTTAGAAGAAATAGAGCAGCCCTCACAGTCAACAAGAGTCTGAAATGCAGTACTTGGTGCAATCTCAAAAATGGCAATGAACTTAGTTCTTTTCCAAGGCAAATTATTCAACATCACAGTAACCCAGGTCTATGCCCCAATCACAGATGCTGAAGAAGCTGAAGTTCCCTGGTTCTAAGAAGACTTATAAGACCTTCTAGAACTAACACCTAAAAAAGATGTCTTTTTCATCATAGGGGACTGGAATGCAAAAGTAGGAAGTCAAGAGATACCTGGCATAACTGATAAGTTTGGCCTTGAGTAAAAAATGAAGCAGGGTAAAGGCTAACAGAGTTTTGTCAAGAGAACACACACATCATAGCAAACACCATTTTTCAGCAACACAAGAGAAGACTCTACACATGGACATCACCAAAAGATCAATACTGAAATCATATTGATTATATTCTTTGCAGCATAAAGAGGACCTTGAACTGACTGTGGCTCAAATCATGAGCTCCTTAGTGCAAAATTCAGGCTTATATTGAAGAAAGTAAGGAAAATTACTAAGCCATTCAGATATGACCTAAATCAAATCCTTTATGGTTGTACAGTGGAGGTGACCAATAGATGCAAAAGATTACATCTGATATACAGAGTGCCCAGAGAACTATGGATGTAGATTCTTAACATTGTATAGGAGGCAGTGACCAAAATTATCCCAAAGAAAAAGAAATGCAAGAAGGCGAAGTGGTTGTCTGAGGAGGCTTTACAAATAGCTGAAGAAAGAAGAGAAGTGAAAAGAAAGGGAGAAAGGGAAAGATATACCTGACTGAATGTAGAGTTCCAGAGAATAGCAAGGAGAGATAAGAAGGCCTTCTTCAAAGAACAATGCAAAGAAATAGAGGAAAACAGCAGAAGGAGAAACACTAGAGATCTTTTCATGAAAATGGAGATACCAAGGGAATAGTTCATGCAAGAATTGGCATGATTAAGGACAGAAACTATAAGGACCTAACAAAAGCAGAAGAAATTAAGAAGAGGTGGCAAGAATACACAGAAGAACTATGCCAATAATAATAATAATGTCTTAATGGTTCAGATAACCACGATTGTGTGGTCAGTCACCTAGAGCCAGAAATCCTAAAGCATAAGCATTACTACAAATAAAGCTAGTGGAGGTGATAGAAGCCCAGGTCACCAGGTCAGATATTTCAAATCCTAAAAGATGATGTTTTAGTGCTGCACTCAACATGCCAGCAAATTTGGAAAACTCAGCAATGGCCACAGGACTGAAAAAGATGTTTTTATTCCAATTCTGAAGAAAGGCAGTGCTAAAGAAAGTTCAAACTACCACACAATTGCACTCATTTCACATGTTAGCAAAGTAATGCTCAAAATCCTCCAAGCTAGTCTTCGACAACAGATGAACCAAGAATTTTCAAATGTACAAGCTGAATTTTAAAAAGGCAGAGGAACCAGAGATCAAATTGCCAGCATTCCTTGGATCATAGAAAAAGCACAGGAATTTCAGAAAAGCATCTACTTTTGCTTCATTGACTATTTTAAAGTCTTTGACTGTGTGGATCACAACAAACTGTGGGAAATTCTTAAAGAGATGGGATTACCAGACCACCTTACCTGTCTTCTGAGAAACTTGTATGTAGGTAAAGAAGCAACAGTTAGAACCAGACATGGAACAACTGACTTTCTCCAAATTGGGAAAGGAATACAACAAGGCTATATATTGTCACTCTGTTTACTTAATATATATGCAGTGTACATCACACAAAATGCTGGGCTAGATGAACCATAAGCTGGAATCAAGACTGCCCAGAGAAATATCAACAACCTCAGATATGCAGATGATACCACCTCAATGGCAGAAAGTGTAGAGGAGCTAAATAACCTCTTGTTGAAGGTGAAAGAGGCGAGAGAATAAGCTGGCTTAGAACTCAACATTCAAAAAACTAAGATCATGGCATCTGGGCCCATCACTTCATGGCAAATAGATGGATAAAAAGTGGAAGTAGTAACAGATTTTATTTTCTTGGGCTCCAAAGTCACTGCTGATGGTGACTGCAGCCATGAAATGAAAAGACACTTGCTCTTTGGAAGAAAAGCTATGACAAACCTAGACAGTATATTAAAATGCAGAGACATCACTTTGTTGACAAAGGTCCATAAAGCCAAAGCTATGGTTTTTCCAGTAGTCATGTATGTATGTGAGAGCTGGACCATAAAGAAGACTGAGCACCAAAGAGTTGATGTTTTCAAACCATGGTGCTGGAGAAGACTCTTGAGAATCCCTTGGATAGGAAGCAGATCAAATCAGTCAATCCTAAAGGAAATCAACACTTGAGTATTCATTGGACAGACTGATGATGAAGCTGAAGCACCAATGCTTTGGCCATCTAATGAGAAGAGCTGACTTCTTGGTAAAGACTCTTATTCTGGGAAAAACTGAAGGCAAATGAAGAGGAGGGGAGTAGAGGATGAGATGGCTGGATGGCATCACTGACTCGATGGACATGAATTGAAGCAAACTCTAGGAGATAGTGAAGGACATGGAAGCCCGGTGTTCTGCAGTCCATGGGGTTGTGTAGAGTCGGACACGACTTAGTGACTGAACAATAACAGAAAGGTGCCTAGATGGCTCCTCCAAAATACTCTGCTAGAGAAATATTTCTTATAGAAACTTCTAATCTGTAATTTTCTCTTTACAGGTCTTTAGAGCATGCACTAGCACTTACTTTTCCAAAGTCCTGTTGAGTGATATTTTTCCATTGAATGGGCTTTTATGTCAGTATTGAATATAGCATTACAGATTTATATGAACTGAGGTGAAAATAGGTTCATGATATCTTAACAACAACTAAAAAAGGAGTCCATGAAATTGTATACAGAACAAGATTCTAAATTTAAATACATATCCAAAAATACATATGATATGTAAGCTGTGGTATATAAATATGTATTTATATACATATATTTTTATATATTTTTCTTATTTAGCTCATCTAACTTTCTATTGTAATTTACTCCTCTTACATTTCTGTCTACAGCAGGCTTTCTAATGGATGTGCACATTTTTTGTTTTTCTAACATGCTTTTTCAGCCTGAAAACACAAAGAAATGCATGAATCCTTCTTCCATCCCTACTTACATCAAATTGCTCACCAGGTTCTAGTAATTCTGCATGTTAAATATTTTTAAAATCGTCCTATTCCTTTCTATCCTAATCTCTAACTTTAGCTGTTATATACATTTTACCTTGCCCTCCTGTCTAAACACATTCATGTTTTTCTCTTTGCTCCCATAAATTTCCAGGCTTTGTTATTTCACTTATCACACAGTCTTGTTCTTTTGTTTTCATTTTTTTCTTTACTAGCTGCAAGGAACTTCATGCCATTGGCCACATCTGATGTGAGACTAAATTCAACTGGGTGCTTAATACATGAAAAATATTTAATCACCATATTAATAATAACAATGCTGGGCTCATAGCAATTGTTTATAGTAATTACATTGACCCAGTGTTCTGATAAACACTTTTAGTTTTAATTAAATTTGTGTTGCATAGTAATTGCAGTATGTACAAAGCTAAATTTGAACTTATTTAAAATCCATTGGCAGAAAAAAAAAGAAAACACTTGATACTATTGATTCATATAATTTGAACTGTAAGAAAGTGATTGGTTGGGAAGAAGTTTGGCTGCTTCTGCTGAGGATGGGTGTAGAGTACAAAATCTCAAGTATTTGAGTCGCCTAGTACAAGTGATGCCAGACATGGCGTAGCTGGGGAGAGATTAAAAACAGTACATATTAATGACTCTCAGGGGAGTAATGGTAGATGTAAAAGAATCCACATTTTATCCTGTGAGCATGTCTATTCCCTGTTTCTTTTACTGGCTTCAGCCAATTCATGTCTCTAGTTTCCAAGTTAATATAAATCCTCTTGCTTAGTACTTCAAACAAATAAAGTTTCTATCTTTAGGTTGAGTTCTGTAATGAAAAATGCATGCTCATTGCAAAAACCAGATCAAGTAAATTGACCAAAAACTAAAAGAAAGATATTGTCTGTAAGACTACTATCTAGATTGAAATAAATAAGGGGAAAAGTGTTGAAATGTGCCCTATGCTGATAGAGACCAAAAAGTGCAGAGGAGATCAGAGTGATACTCAGAGAGAGTGCAGTGTTTACATGACTCTAGGACAGGAATACTCATTCATTCATTTATTCATGCAGGGAATCTCTGTTATGTATTACACTCTATCTTCCTTTCCCAGGTGGTGCTAGTGGTAAAGAATCCTCCTGCCAATTCAGGAGACGCAAGAGAAGTAGGTTCATACCCTGGGTGGGGAAGATCCTCTGGAGGAGGAAATGGCAACCTGCCCCAGTATTCTTGTCTGGAGAATTTCATGGACAGAGGAGCCTGGTGGGCTACAGTCCATGGGGTCACAAAGAGTCAGACTTGACTGAGCACCAGCACAACAAGCACAAAACCTGGGGAAGCTAGCAGTGAATCAATGAGGTGAGATCTTTACCCCTGTGGGTCTATAGGAATAATGACCTGAAATTTGTGTGACAGGAGGCATTATGGTCATTTGGAAATTTACAAGCTCTGTAAGTAAGAACTTCAAAATTTGCCTATATCCATTAAAAATATAAGCAAAATTAAAACCATAAATGTATCTAACCAGTTTGAACCAGATAATGATGATATATAAATTATGTGGTTGGCACATAGATATATTAAAAGAAAGTAAACAAATTGAGAGGAAACTTCAGATTAGAAAATAAAATATATAGTATGATCAAATTCTGAGAAAATTACAAAATCTGTGCATAAAATCGGAGCAGGAAATGGCAACCCACTCCAGTATTCTTGCCTGGTGAATCCCATGGACAGAGGAGCCTGGTGGGTTGCCATCTATGGGGTCGCACAGAGTCGGACACGACTGAAGCGACTTGGGATGCATGTATGTGTTGGAGAGGGAAATGGCAACCCAATCCAGTGTTCTTGCCTGGAGAATCCCAGGGACGGCAGAGCCTGGTGGGTTGCCGTCTATGGGGTCATAGAGTCGGACACGACTGAAGCGACTTAGCAGCAACAGCAGCATGCATAACATCTACATGCATATAAATATATATACACTAGGTATGTCTAACATGAATTTTAATAAATAATATATGATCTACATTATGGCATATGTGTTATAAATAGTTTCTATGTGTAATTTTATTTAGGATAAATTGTGGAAGATTGCACCTCAAAATGTTGCTGGAGATGTTATTTCTGATTTTTTTCATGGTTTATTTGGAATCTAATTCTCTTAAAAAAATGAACTCAGTTTCTTTGTACAGTAAAGTCATTACAAAAATAAATTCAGAGATGACCAAAAAGTTTCTGTTAGATACTGAGGGTAAAATTATACTAATGGAAACGATGTTGCCTTCAGTATAGTTAGAAACTTAGGTAATCAATTCACAATATCAATCTGCAGTACTTATATCTCATGATGTTGCTCAGGATTATTATTTTTTTAATAAAATAGAATTTAGTTAATGCAGATTCACTGGTTTCCACTTAAGTTCTAATACTCAGTTCTTCCTTATTTACCAAGCACATGATTTTTAAACTTTTCCCCCATAATCACACTTGTAAAAATTGCAATGTCATATCTAAAATTTGTTTACAAGTCTACCATAAGGAATAAATGAGGAAATTCCAAAAGTACTGAGTTACCGAGAAGGAACTGGCTATATAAGTTCAAAGTGTTTCTTTGTATATTAGGTGGATTTAAAGGAGGAAAATATGGGTTTGGCATGCTCTCTTGAGCAATTGTTCAAATGTCTCGGGTTTGGCAAAGTTAAAACTACATTTTCCCATTCCCTTTTTTCTTGTAATTTACAAAAACCATGTATACTTCAAGGGAAATTTAATCCATATGTTCTGATTCATTTACACTTAACTTGTCATAATATTGTTCATGAAAATCGTGTCGTGTCCAGGAAAGTTTGTGAGATTATTTTTAATAATTCCCCATCTCCCCCTGTTCTAAGAAGCTGCATTTTGGCATTAGGTAGCCAAATGGGAATCACAAAAAGTTGAAACTCAAAATGTACGTTTTTCAAATGAATTCATACTTGGGCAAAATTTTATCCCTTATTTATTTGTGTGTTGTAACAGGATAGCTAATAGTATTGAGCTAAAGACCAAGTGGCAAGTCCATATAGCTTTTGTTGTTTTAAAATCAGTTCTTAGGAATAATCTTAAAAGACTTTAGTATTTAATAAATATGTTCCCCCAAATAAGAAGTGTGATGTCTCCACTGAGAAAATATTATATTTCTACAAAGACAAATTATAAAGCAGATGCTAGATTTATGAGAACCTTTGTCAGCTATCATTCTTTTGAGCTAAAAGGCAGCCATCAATAATGAGTCTAACACAAAGGGAGAAAGAGAAGCAAGACTCAAAGAATAACACCTTCTAAAAGTCATAATTGCTTATCCTGTATAGGACTGGTTTCTATGCCTCTCAGATGAAATAAAACCATAAGGCAAAGAGAATCTTAAAAGACTGAAAATCACATTGCATGCAAGCATTTGAATATACTCATGTCAGAACATTTCAGATATATTATTTTTAAATTTAAAGAAATTGTAAAGAACCATTTATTGTCATTTTTATTACCAGGGCTTCTAAGTATTCTTCCAGCTATATAATACAAGACTTGTGCATTGTGGTTGAACAATCCACAGCACCCCAGGTATTTCAAGGACACATTAGAAATGGTAATGAAAAAAGCAGAATGCACTGCACACTGTTTAGGAGATTGGGATGCCATTAAAAACTCCCCAGGAAGAATGAACTAAGGTCCAGTGTAAGGCTAAGATTGTGAAAGCTCAGGTTTTAAACCAAACCTAAAATCTCAGCCCACATCTATTTAAATTGATGTCAGATCACCTATCCCCAGGGAGAATGGATGCCTATTTGCTGTGCTGTGAACTATTTTAGAGCAGAAACATTGCATATTCTCCAATGAATGTTTCTGTGCACATCTGGATATATGCAGAAAACAAATGTAATTAATGGACTATGTAAAATAAATTACTGTATTTGAAATATCACTCTTTGATTCTGGATGAGTGGGTTTGTGGTTATAAAATTAGGGTCTCAATAACACATACATACGTTCACAAACACACACACACCCCATTCCACAAACCACCAACTCCAGGAATAAGTGAGGAATTTAGCCCTTGGACCAGCTTGAGGCTTTTGATTAATTTCATCTGTCCTGTCATACATAGTTCTAAAGGGAGAAACCCATCGTGTAGTCTTTGAACATATTTTTAAAATATTGTAGTAATTAATAGTTACAAGAAAGATAACATTTTACATTCTATATATTTTATGTAAACAAATCAGTTTTATGGATAAAATGGTCTCTCATCTTGCAATTAATCTTCAGAAAATTTTCTATGACAATTATTCTTTCAACTTTACCTATCTATCTATCTATATATCTTTCTAACATCATTTGCTGGGGGACACTGACATTATCCCAAGAATAATATTAGACTAGACTTTGGGTGGGAAAGGTACTGGATTCATTTATAGACCAAGCAATCCAAATCTTGGGATTGTGTTGGTAACTTGTTTCTGAAAGCTCCAGTTGAGTTATGTTTGGAGCTTTGAATGTCTGGACAAATGAAGAACTAACTTTATCTTGGAATAGAGCTCCTGTTGCCTAGACTAAACATTGTTTTTGTTTTCTAAAAGTCCATTCATTATTTTCATGCAAAATACACCATATTAACATTAGACATTATTTTCATGGTTTCATATCAGTAAACAGTATGGAAAAAAGTGTTATCCTGGGCTTATTTTTGCCAAATGATATATTCTTCCGTGTGTTTCAAAATATTCTTTTCAAAGCATGATGTTTAATCGGAATATGTCTATACTTTCTGAACAATCTGAAAACTCCTCCTTATTCAAGGCTGAATTTTAGAGAGTTTGGACTAAAATGTGATGATGAGAATTTATAGATTTGTGAATTAACATGTATTAACACATTTTCAGTGTCTATAATATTATAGATTGTGTACAACTGTGTTCATTCAAAACTAGTATTTTATATCAATGAAATTACTAGTCTAAACTGCATGTGAAAAATCCTTCCATTAATCACTGCCTCTTCTGGACCCCTACTTTATATATATTTCTTTTATGATAATCATCACACTACACTATGAGTCTTTTCAGTATTTTTTTAGGGCTTCCCTCGTGGCTCAGTTGGTAAGAATCTGCCTGAAATTCAGAAGACCCAGCTTCAATCCCTGGGTCAGGAAGATCCCATGGAGAAGGAAATGGCTAGCTATTCTGTGAGGACAAGTGTCTAATTCATAGAGCATGACACATCATTGAAAGTGAAGTGAAAATGTTAGTCACTCAGTCGTGTCTGACTCTTTGTGACCCCTTCGACTGTAGCCCACAAGACTCCTCTGTGCATGGAATTCTCAAAGCAAGAATACCAGAGTAAGTTAACTTACCTTTCTCCGGGGGATCTTCCCGACCCAGGAATTGAACCCTGGTCTCCTGCATTGCAGGCAGATTCTTTACCATCTGAGCTACCAGGGACACAAGATTAGGCTCATTAAATATTTGTGGAACTAGTCCATTGACATGTGTCCTGATTTTCAACTGAAACAGACATTAACACTTTCTTGAACACCTGCTCATCATATTACCCTGAAAGTAAAAATGCACATTCAAAATTAGGGACATCCTGGAAAAAGGTCTATGGTTTCCACATTTTGTTTTAACAGTTTAAAATTTAAGTCCCTATTTGCTCAATGTTTGAAATCAATTTGAACATGCACATAGTAAAACTCCATCAATAAATTCCAAAAACTCTACTTCCAGTCTTTGCACAGTGGGTGAATGGTTTCCATACTCTTCTGTTATACGTTAGTGGATGGGCTAAAGATAGAGTCATGCTATTAACTTTGACTAGCCAGACTTATGGTAACTTAAGCCCACAGTTAAAAAGCATTTGTACTTTGTGCGTGGGTGTGTATATATGTGTGCACATGCAAAGGAATTGTGCCCACTTACAATTGCACATGCAATTCAAGTTCTGTGATTTCAATATGAGTTATAGGAGTATGACACTATAAGAATATTTATGGCTAACAGCTTTGGATGATTTTTTTTTTATGCCAAGACATGTTTGCTTGTTCAAATTCCTTTCCAGTGAAGAATAAGATTATAAACGTAAAGGCAGGGAAATGGAACTCATGATGAAATAAGGTTAGAGAAAGAAACTTAGAGAAAAATTGGCATTAGTTCTTTCTGAAGCTAGAGTTGTGTGTTTATTTAATCATTAACATAGAAAAAAAGAAGTGAAGATTTTAGACAATAATTGGATCAATTGGGAATTTTACAAAATTATTTAAGACAATTATCAGCCGTTTTATCTGTTTTTATATTTCTGCCTGATTTATCAGATTTGACATTCATTATTTACCATAATTTTAAAATTTAAGCTCTGGCCTATATATCTCTTGCCTCAGAGACAGCCTATACCAATATGCTAAAAAGAAATGATCAAAAATGGATAACTTTAAAAGTAAAAGAATTTTAAAGACTCTATTTTGAAAAAGGACTTTTATTTAACCCAGATGTCATCAAAATATCTCATGTACTAATAGTTCATACTAAAAGTGGTGTTCTTAGTGGCTCAGCCATAAAGAATCTGCCTGCAATGCAGGAGCCATAGGAGACCCTGGTTTGATCCCTAGGTCTGGAAGATCACCTGGAGGAGGGCATAGCAACCCACTCTGGTATTTTTGCCTGGAGAATCCTATTGGCAGAAGAGCCCAAGTCCATAGGGTCGCAAAGAGATGGACGTGACTGAAGCAACTTAGCATACAATTGTATTAAAAGTATAAATAATATCTACAAAGGGTAGTGAAACTAAACATATTTGGTAAAATGTAGGGTTGGTATCAAGTAATTATAGAAAGCTACTAAAGCAAAATCTGAATGTTGAGTCCTTGAATGCAGAGATTTTTATCTGTTCACTCATGTATTCCAAGAATCTAGAACAATGTTTGGTCAAAATAGTACTCAGTAAAGGATTATTGTGCAAGTTCCACACAGAATTAGTGTTAAAGAGTACCTGACCATTAGCTATTGCAGCAATATTGAAAATCTATATATTCTTATTTATTTCTATAAGTAGGTCATCTTTTTAATTCCTCTAAGCTGACAATAAAATTTATGAAGCAATGATTTGCTTCTCTCCTCTTCTTGCTTCCATAATTTCCATTGCATATAAAAAATACTTCATCAGTGTGAAAAGGCTGTAGAAATTTTAGCAGATATTCTTCAGAACAACACTTCCTAACTGTAATTTCTGTACTGATGGAAATATTCTATAAGCTACTTTGTCCAAGACTATGATCACCAGCCATATGTGACTGCCTAGTACTTGAAATATGCTAGTGCAACTGAGAAAGTATATTGTTAGCATCACTAAATTAAAAATAAATTTGGAGTATATTTGCTTAACAACACTGTGTTTGTTTCTATTGTATAGCAAAGTGAATCAGCCATACATATACATACATCTGTTTTCTGGGTTTCCTTACCATTTGGGTCACTCCAGTGTACTCAGTTCCCTGTGCTATATACAGTAGCTTCTCGTTAATTATCTATTTTATACACAGCATCAGTGGTATATATATGGCAGTCCCAATCTCCCAATTCAACCTGCTCCTCCCCTTTGGTGTCTATACATTTGTTCTCCACACTGTGTCTCTGTTTCTGCTTTGTAAATAAGATCACTTATACCAATTTTTTCAGATTCCATATATATATATATATGCATTAATATACAGTATTTGCTTTTCTTTTTCTGACTTGCTCCAGTCTATGTGACAGACTCTAGGTCCATTCACATCTCTACAAATAACCCAATTTCATTTCTTTTTATGGCTTCCTCTATAATGAATAGTCGGAGAAGGCAATGGCAGCCCACTCCAGTACTCTTGCCTGGAAAATCCCATGGACAGAGGAGCCTGGTACGTTGCAGTCCATGGGGTTGCTGGGAGTCGGACACGACTGAGCGGCTTCACTTTCACTTTTCACTTTCATGCATTGGAGAAGGAAATGGCAACCCACTCCAGTGTTCTTGCCTGGAGAATCCCAGGGACGGGGGAGCCTGGTGGGTTGCCGTCTGTGGGGTCACACAGAGTCAGACACGACTGAAGTGACTCAGCAGCAGCAGCATAATGAATACTATGAAGGTTCCTTTAAAAACTAAAAACAGAACTACCACATGACCCTGCAATTCCACTACTAGTCCCATACCCAGAGAAAACTAAAATTCAAAAAGACTCATATGCCCAAATGTTCATTGCAGCTCTATTTAAAGTGGCCAGGACAAGGAAATATCTTAAATAGATAAAGAAAATGCAGTACATAATATAATTAACTTAAATTAATTTTAATTTAAATAATGTGTCTGAGTTTATACTATCAGATAGCTCAGCTCTAAATAAATACCCTGAGAGAGATAAGTTGACTTCACTGCTTGTGTTTTTGAAATCCGGTAAATGGGTTGCATGCATGTTAAGTCTCTTCAGTCATGTCTGACTCTTTGCAACCCTATGGACTGTAGTCCACCAGGCTCCTCTGTTGGTGCAACTCTCCAGGCAAGAATACTGGGGTGGGTAGTCATGTCCTCCTCCGTAAAGGTATTATCTTTCTCTTATCTTTTCATTCTTCCTAGATAGATACAAAGAAGATAATTTATACAAAATATTTTTATACAGTGTTTCAGGAAGGTAAGGTTTTCTTCATAACCACTGCTCTCAACACTTCACTCTACTGATATCCTGCAAAAGTATGCTAATTAAATTAAAAGAGATTTAAATATTTAGGCAGAAGTACTAATGGACTCATAACAGCCAGGTATACCATTGCATGTATTATAACTTTTCAAATAGATTTTGGTTATTGAAAACACCAACACTCTTGTTATTTTTTATTCTCTAAAATCCTCGATTCTTCAAAAATAGCCATAATAAGTAATTACTTCAGTAACTTATATACCAGCCTTTTTCTTATTTAATGGAAAGTTTGGCTCTAGAAAAGAGAATCACAAAAGGTTTAAAAAGAAGGAAAGACCTGCTTTTATTTTGAATGTTCTGTCAATCCTGTTATGTCATACTTATCACTCTGTTCTTATGAGGAACTTTATGACAGTCATTGCCACAGATGATCACAGTTTTAGAGCAAAAGAAAATTGTAATAAGAAAATAGGATTTGTTACAAACAAACTGCCAGTTTTCATTGGACAGATTTAATTATTAGCAGTCACAATAAATAGAATGCATTGTTGAACATTATTGGCTAGTTTCTCCTAGAATTTCATTCACTAGATGGCAAGAATATCATCTTGGACAGAGAAGCTTAAACACTTTTACCTCTATAAGCACAATGCACTGCCAAGAACACTAGGGTAACTTTCTGTTTTTATTAGCCTGGCTTCTCTAACAGGTCCCCATAAATTCTATGCCTTTCCAGGGCCACAAAGAACTGGGAAAGAGATTACTTGCCGAGTTACCGTATCTTTATGCAGACTTTCATGGAGCAGTTAGATGATGATTCCTGAACTGAGCCCACAGTGTAACAACAGCAGAGACGATATTAGAGTCAATTTACTACCCAGCTTATAGCCATCAGTAAATTGGACCTATTTTCTGGGGATAAACCTGATTACTTTGAAAGGCAACTAAGAATTTTTCCCTCTCATGTGTGGGATTTCTTTGTATTTTGAAGAGATTTGTGGTTGCTTCTAGTGTAAGCAATATTCCTTACATATACATTCAAATGGGTTTTCTGTATTTTTTTGAACATGACATGTTAACAACTGCTACAGAAGCAAAGAACCACAGTTCCAGACACTGGAACTGTTTCACCTACTGTTTTTTACTGTTTGACTATGTAATAAAGACTATAAATAATTCTAATATATAAGGCCAGACTTAATGACATTCCTTCCCATTTTCTTTTAGAAAAACCCTTTGCAAGCATCCCTAAATTACATTTTTAGCTATTTTCAGGGTGGTGGGGTGGTGATTGCTTTTCATGTTGTTAAGTGGAAGTCAGAACATTTCTTTTCCTTACAAAATTTGGTCCTTACATTGTTTCTTGGCTTTCGAAGAACCAAAGAAATTCTAAATTAAAGATACTAAAGTCCTTTGGGACTGAGGATGGAATGAGAAACTTGAGGGGAAAGAAAAGGAAAGGAAGAGGAGAGAAAGGAAAAAATATCAGATGGGTGCATTGTGTATGCTTCATAGAATAATTCTGAGTTACTTTAAAAATATAATTGCATTCATCTAAAACATGGCATTATTAGCTCAAAGATCTAGATGACTTGATTTATTTTGTGGCTTGCATTTCAGTGGTTAGGGAAAAAAAAAAGAAGAAGAAGAAGCATTACCAGTGAATTGAGAATTTAAAAAAATCTATAACCTTATATCAGAAATATAGATATAAGAAAGTCATACTCACCATTTTTTTCTCTTCTAATTCCCACAAGACTTAACAGGAGTGTAATATGTCACCTACTGTGCCACAAAAATAAGTTTCTAACATGGTCCATATTTTTTCCACCCTATCTAAGAATGTTCTCTGTCTCTCTCTTTCTGGTGTGGAATTAATCTCATCAATATTACAACTAAAAGGTAAAGAGAACTCAGGCTGCAATTCTACTGCCGGTTTATACAACAAATAGGCGTTTTCTTAGTGTTGTCAGAAGATTCCTGATTTGATTTCCTACTCTGGGAAACTTGATATGGTTGAGACTAAGAAGAAACTGTTATGGAAAACAAAGATTTCTTAAAAATAAGTATTTGAAAATTTGTTTTCTGTATATATCATTTTACTGTCCTTTCCCATCCCATTAAAGATCCAAAAGAGTCTTTCCTGTAAACAGAAGAAGAATAGGCTGTGGTGTTAGAGACTGAACATTTTAGATTTGGAACAAAAATATAGACAGATAGTAAGGAAAACAGGGAAAAGTTTTGTTTCCTGGTGAAATTTAAACAATCAAAAATAGGAAAAAGAAACACAATGCCTTGCTATATGGCTTGAGTGAAAGATGAATATTTGTCCTGGTAGAGCTGAAATGTTTTTTTTTTTTTGAACATCATTTCCTGTATCTTTGACAACAACCTTACTTCCTTAGTCCCCACTTAACTTTCTTGCACTCCCTTTTTATTAAAAAATATATATATCACTGATATATAATTGCTTTACAATATCGTGTTAGTTTCTACTGTATAATGAAGTGAGCCAGCTATAACACTTCTCTCTAAGCCTCCCTCCTCTCTCCCCAGTCCCACCCTCTAGGTCATCACAGAGGAAGGAGCTGAGCTCCCCTGTGTATATGGTAGCTTCCTGCTAGCTAGCTATTTTACACATGGTAGTGTATATATGTCAGTCAGTTCAGTTCAGTTCAGTCGCTCAGTCACATCCAACTCTTTGCGATCCCATGAATCGCAGCACGCCAGGCCTCCCTGTCCATCACCAACTCCTGGAGTTCACTCAGACTCACGTCCATCGAGTCAGTGATGTCATCCAGCCATCTCATCCTCTGTCATCCCCTTCTCCTCCTGCCCCCAATGCCTCCCAGCATCAGAGTCTTTTCCAATGAGTCAACTCTTCGCATCAGGTGGCCAAAGTACTGGAGTTTCACCTTTAGCATCATTCCTTCCAAAGAAATCCCAGGGCTGATCTCCTTCAGAATGGACTGGTTGGATCTCCTTGCAGTCCAAGGGACTCTCAAGAGTCTTCTCCAACACCACAGTTCAAAAGCATCAATTCTTTGGCATTCAGCTTTCTTCACAGTCTAACTCTTACATCCATACATGACCACTGGAAAAACCATAGCCTTGACTAGACGGACCTTTGTTGGCAAAGTAACGTCTCTGCTTTTCAATATGCTATCTAGGTTGGTCATAACTTTTCTTCCAAGGAGTAAGCGTCTTCCAATTTCATGGTTGTAGTCACCATCTGCAGTGATATATGTCAGTACTACTCTTCAATTCATCTCAACCTCCTCTTCCCCCAGCCCCGTGTTCACGTATCAGTTCTCTGCATCTTTCTTCTTGCCCTGCAGACAGGTTTATCTGTACCATTTTTCTAGATTCCATACATATGTGTTAATATATAAAATTTGTTTTCTCTTGCACCTCCTTCTTCCTTCCCTTTCCTCTGCCTCTGCTTTTCTCTTCTAGGTCTCCTCATGGCTATAAATCATACCAATTTCAGATTTTTCTGTAATCATTCTTCACGTTGGAACTTCTGATTGAACTGGATGAAGCTTTATCAGACCTGCACCACTTAGGATCTTTCTCCTTCATCTTTCTCTTATTCCCCCTCTCCTTCCACAGTTGTAGTGATACTGTCCTGGTCTGAACAGTTTCCCTGAATACCTTTTTCCCCTTTCTCTTTCAGAGATGTTTCCCTTGTTAATATCTTGCCCTTATTGGTATCCACTTCCCACAGATCCCAAACAGATAATCAGAAAGTTTTGCTTTTTGCTCCTTTTTCAAGAATGTTTATTAATTTATATTATCATTAAGTAAATTTGGTGGCTTTCCATCTTCCTTATGCTTTAAAATAATTTATATAGCATGAGAAACAAATACTTTAAAACCTTTGGGATTTGTGAATTTTGTTGATCATCATTTGAGCATCCATTTTCCTTCCTTCTATTGTTACATGGGTTTGAAAATTTCACATTTTTTGAATCAATTTTGAAGGTTTATATTTAGCTAGGAAATCACGTATTTCTTCAAGATTGTTCACACTATTTTTATTTCACAATTTATTATTTTCAAAAATCTACAGTTACAGGACCCTTCTTTCATATCTTGCATTTGTGCACATTGGTTTTTGAGTTTAAACTGTAATACACTTTGTTTTTAATGCTTAAAAATTACTTTCACTTATTTTTTTCTTTTATTTTTAATTGGAAGGTAATAGCTTTACAATGTTGTGTTAGTTTCTGCTATACAACAACTTGAATCAGCTGTAAGTATAAATATATCTCTCCCTCTTGAGCCTCCTTCCCACTTCCCCGTTCCACCCCTCTAGGTCATCAGAGAACACCAGACTGAGCTAACTGTGTTTTATACAGCAACTTTTCACTACCTGTCTAATTTACACATGATGATGTATGCATTTCAATGCTACTCTCTCAATTCATCCCACCCTTTCCTTCCTCCACTGTGTCCACGAGTCTGTTCTTTGCATCTGTATTCCTATTTCTTCCCTGCAAATTGGTTCATCAGTACTATTTTTCTAAATTCCATATATATGCATTAATATACAAAATTTGTTTTTCTCTTTCTGACTTACTTCACTCTGTATATCAGGTTCTAGGTTCATCCATCTCACTTCTAAATTTACTTTTGTCTTTCTGCATTTTTTTCTTTTATTTACTTTTTTATTTTTTCACAGCGTATATATTGTTTTATTTATATGATTTACATGTATTAAATACAGACTGCACATCTTTGATTAGCTATTTCTTTTAACAATGTCCAAGTAAGATTTATTTCAGGTGTGCATGACTGGTTCAATTTTCTTTTTTCTATTTATAGTTTTTTGATATGTTTTGGAGGAAAATTGCTTTACAATGTTGTGTTGGTTTCTACGTACTCTGAGAAAGCCACAATTATAAAAAACACATATATCCCAATGTTCATTGTGGAACTATTTACAAAAGCTAGGACATGGAAGCGATCTAGATGTCCACTGACAGATGAATGGATAAAGAGTATACAGTACATATATACAATGGAATATTGCTCAGCAATAAAAAAATGAATTTGAGTCAGTTCTAGTGAGGTAGATGAACCTAGAACCTGTTATACAGAGTGAAGTAAGTCAGAAAAAGTTATTGTATATTTTCTTAGTTTTTAAACATTTTATTTTATATTGGAGTGTAGACGACCAACAATGTTGACATAGCAAAGGACTCAGCCATGCATGTACATGGACTCATTTTCCCCCAAACTGCCTTCCCATCCAGGTTGCCACGTAACACTGAGCAAAGTTCCGTGTGCTGTACAGTAGAACCTTGTTGATTATCCATTTAAAATATAACAGCGGGGATGAACAGGAAAAAAAGGATAGTTAGGGAGTTTAGGATCAACAGGTACACACCTTTATCTTTCTGGTTTTTTAATGTTGCCTTTATTTCTGTAGTATTATGTAAAAAGGTGGGGCTTCCCTGGTGGCTCAGCAGTAAAGAATCTGCCTGCAATGCAGGAGCCACAGGTTTTATCCCTGGGTCAGGAAGATCTCCTGGAGGAGGGCATGGCACCCCACTCCAGTATTCTTGCCTGGAAAATTCCATGGACAGAGGAGCCTGACAGGCTTACACTCCACAGGGTCACAAAGAGTCGGACACAACTGAAGTGGCAGCACAGCACAGCATGTATAAAGGTAAAGCTGTGAGATAATATAAACTATGATTTCTGCTTCAGAACAGAAGAGAGCAGATGATTCCCACCCTAAATATTGGAAAAAACAAAATTAGAGGAATGAATCCATCCTAGGAGGAATTTTAGGTCCAAATTCCAGGGAAAATACAAAGGATGGGGAAAAAGTTTTAAGAGATAAAACCAGAATTCAGAAATTTGACCAAAACACATCAGCTTTTGATCACTTATATTCAACAACAGTTACTATTTCACAAGATTTTGTGCTCAAGCCCACCAGGCTCCTCTGTCCATGGGATTTTTCAGGCAAAAAGAGTGGAGTGGGTTTCCATTTCCTCCTTCAGGCGTTCTTCCCAACCCAGACATGGAACCTAGGTCTCTTGCATTGGCAGGCAAATTCTTTACCACTGAGCCACTTGAGAAACCCATTTCACAAAATTTATGTAGTAATATAGTGAGATATATGAATCCTGTTTAAAAACTTGAATTCTTGTTAGTTCATATAACTAATAACATCATTTAACATGTCTTAAATTCATTATCATGATCTAAAATTTATTTAGCTCATTTAACCAGTCTTAGAAAACAACATTATTTCACTTATTCTTGGGATCTAATGGTAAATTATTATTTTATTTGTCCTGTGCTTTTGCTAGTAAAATCTATATGACTTATATGGGAAGATTTGAGAAAAGTAAATGAACTGGAAAATGTATTGTGCTTATCTGCTAGTATTTTATAATCCAACAGAATGTATATTTAATGCTACAACAATTTTATTATAAAGGAATTTATTTCCTTGGTGTTTGTTCCACAAATAGGCTTATTTTTGAAATACAATTTCTGTAGCAATGTAAGGAGGCTAATGCTGACATTCATATGATAAAGACAGAGACATCTTATCACTATTTTGGTTTCTGTATCAAAAAAGTAGGAATGGAAATAATTATTCAAGAGCAACAGCTCACCCTTAGCTGGCCTGTGTATTCAAGCTGACTGAAACTTTTGAAGCTATTTCAGACTGAGTCACACTGGGAGATTCTTTGAATTTCCTTGCCCTCCTGGATGCTGCTTTCCTTTCCTTTCATTTTTGGTTCTTTATCTGTGCATTTTAATCCATTTGCGAATATTCTCATGTTCTCTGTGTGTAGGCTAGCTGCTCCCTCTGTCTCTCTCTTTAAGCAAATAAATGAGTTGGCTCATAAATTTCATTCTTGGTTAGCCCATATTTTCATCAGTCCTGCTGTACAAAATATATATTAAGGAAGATTTACATTTTGAAATTTTGTTCAGCAATTTTATTGTTTCAGATATGATTTATCAAGTGGACAAGGATGTGTTGGGTATGACAATGCTGTGAGGTGGGAGGTTTTTGAGTAAATAGACAAGGGGTGGATTCTCTGCTCTCTCACCTTCTAGTTCTGTGCCCTACAGCAAGTCAAAGTATTTAAAATTCACTTTCTAAATATGAGAGAGATTTTAATGACACATTATTTATGGATTTGCTCTGAGAATTAAGACAGAATATAGATAAAGCACTAGCACATCCTGCCTAAAGCAGACAGTTCTCAATTCATTGCAATTATTATTGCTATTAATACTCATATTGTTCAAATGAAATAACAGGTTAATATATGTCAAGTAATTTATCAAAGTTTACACAACTGATCTGAGATTTTTGCCAAGTATGAATCTCTCTCAGTCTTGGGGAAATAGGACCCCACCCTCTCCCTAGAAAAGGGAACAGCAACCCACTTCAGTATTCTTGCCTGGAGAATGCCATGGACAGAGGAGCCTGATAGGGTACAGTCCATGGGGTCACAAAGAGTCAGACACGACTGAGCAGCTAACACTTTCACTTTTTCCCTAAAACCTCACAGTAATTTCTGGATAAGCAGCATAAAGAAAGTGGCATATACAGAGACTGGCATATAGTGCAGTCATGATGTGAGTTCTCCAAACATGGGTTTCTATGAAGAAAGCATTTATTAATATTTGCACTTGTATGTATACATTTGGAGATAGGAATTAGACATGTCATAGCTCTGAAAACAATATATAAGAATTATTACAAATACTGGATAGACATATAAGATAAGATCTGAAAAATACTCAGTGGATTTGTGAATTGCAAGCTTACGGGTAAACTTAGTGAAAGTATCTTCAATATAATAGCCCACAAGCACATTGAAGTAAGTTCAGTTATCAGTGAGAGGTGAAGAAGTAAGGGCTGGCAGTATTCAAAACAAGCTCCATGGTGATGAGAAGGAGAGACTAATTTGAGAAAAGTAAATGCACTATTCATAATAGTGGTATGTGCGGATTTCTCCTATTCAGAAAACACAGTGGACTAGTTAAGTGTGTCTATTGCTGTGGAAAAGTGATTCTTTACAGAAACAACGCAGATTCTTCCTGATAGCTACCCATAAGGCTTGCCAAATTAAGGATTAAAAATTAGAGAGAGATCCTATCTTTATTTTGGTATTTAGAATGTCCATCTGTCAGCACACACTCTTAATTCTGAAGATGAGACTCAAAAGAGGGCTTAGCCAGTGCAAAGCTTCTGCAAATGTGCACCCCTACTCCCATTTTTGTTTTTGTTTTTGCTTCTAAATTTCTTTTTCACCACAATCAGTGAAATATTTTAGGGCTCCCCAGGTGGCACTAGTGGTAAAGAACCCGCCTCCAAAACCGGGAGACATAAGAGACACAGGTTTGATCCCTGGGTCAGAAGATTCCCTGGAGGAGGAAATGGCAACCCATTCCAGTATCCTTGCCTGGGGAACCCCATGGACAGAGGAACCTGGGGGCTACAGTCCATAGGGTCACACACAGTCAGACACAACTGAAGTGACTTAGCATAAGAAATTATTTTAGCATATGCTTTTAATATAGGTTTTTTTCCTTCATCTTTTTTAAAAATTTATTTTTAATTGGAGGATAATCGCTTTACAATGTTGTGGCTGATTCACATTGTGCCATTTTTTAAAATCCATTTTTGGGATTTCACTGGTGGTTCAGTGGCTAAAACTCCTAATACAAGAGGCCTGGGTTCAATTCCTGGACAGAGAACTAGATCCTTCATACACGACTAAGAGCTCACATGCCACAACCTAAGATTCCATGTACCACAACTAAAAAAGATACCATATATCACAACTAAAAAAAATAAATTCTGCATGCCACAGCAAAGATGCCACATTTGTGGCAGCAAAGATCCTTTGTGCCACAGCTAAGACCTGGTGAAGCCAAATAAATAAATAAATCTTTAAAAAAGTAAAAATCAATTTTATAATTAATTGTGTCATAGCAATAAAAAGTAAGATACTTTTCTATACAATGTATGAATTGCATACAAATTTATAACTGTAAAAGAATTTAATTGGAGGGTAATTGCTTTACTATATTCTGCTGGTTTCTGCCATACAATAACATGAAAAAAATTATAATTTATGATTTAAATGAATTATGCTTTCTTTTCCCATTGAAGACATTATGATACTTAAGTGATTTAGTTTAAATATTCTGACCTACATAGCCAGTAACTTTTTTTAATAAGTGAGATAAAGTATTTATGCTAACTCTATTTTCTTTAACCATTTGTTCTTTTACAAAGTCTGCATTTTACTCCTGCTGAAAGTGATATATTTAGACAGGATGCCCAGGCAACCGAGGAACACTGGGAAGAGTCTAACACTGAGAACCAGAAAAAGGAAACTTGATCAAATAACTTACAAAAAAACTGTTTATATTACTGAAAAACATGTCTTGATGTTGTGGGGGAAATGAATTAGTTGATATCCTACTTTTTATTGCTATGACACCAAATTTATTTTGAATTTTTTATTAACCTGATTTGGTTTCATATCTGGTAGAAGAGTCATTTACTACACAAGATGACATTAGAAAAGGTTATATTTTCTCCCAACTTACCGTTAGTGATTACAACTTCTGCTTATATCCTTATCAGTTTGTATGGGGATAGTCCCCGTGGGGCCTTGGAGTGCACTATAAATCTCTCTAAAGTATAATTTCACTCTTGGTATAATTCAATGATTTCATTCAAATCACTGTGAATGAGATACAGGACCAAACCCCAAGTAACTAGTGGTAAGTCAATACAGAAAAATCGGAAGGGGAAAAAAAAAACCCAAAAAACAATATTCTTACTCTTATTCCCAACCCTTTGATAATGCTAAATTATTTCTTGAGTAAATAGTTCTAGTTGAAATAGGACTCCATGCACCCTCTATTGGGCTTCCCTGTGGCTCAGATGGTAAAGAATCTGCCTGCAATGCAGGATACCCGGGTTTGCTCCCTGGGTCGGTAAGATCCCCTGGAGAAGGAAATGGCAACCCACTCCAGTATTTTTACCTGGAGAATTCCATGAACTGAGGAGCCAGACGGGCTACAGTACATAGAGTTGCAAAGAGTCTGCACTCGTTATTGAAAATTCTGTTAAAAAATGTAACAATTTCCAAAATTTTCTACATATCTGATCAACTTGCAGGGTTCTATTCTTCCAGATAGAGAAGAATATTTTCCAGTTTTCAAAGAACTGTTTCCATTTTTGCCTAGTCTAAAATAGTCTCTTCTGGTGATCATTCAAGGGTTTTTCTCTTGCAGTTTTACTTTATCAGAGGATGTTGCATACTAGGAAAAGCATCATATCCTCCAGGTGTAGTGGTCTGGTACGGTAGTCATGCTGTGCCTCAAGTCCTTAGGGCGGCTTCCAGTGACCTACAAGCTTGCCTCGGTCAACTGGATCCTCTTTGCTTAATGAGACCTTAATTTGTCTCTCCCTCATTCTCCCAGTCCTTTGAGAATGACTCTGACATCAGGTTTGTTTGTTTGCTTTTTTTAAATTTTCTTTTTGTTTCTCTCCGTGGCCCTCCTCACAATGAAGCAGCACCTGCTGTTGCAGAATTTAGCACTTATGGATTTCCGATGTTGTGCAAGTAGGCGTAGAAAATAGGCAACTCTCACAGATGTAAAAAAAACAAACTTATGGTTACCAAAGGGGAAAGTGAGGGGTAGAGAGGGATAAATAGGGATATTGGGATTTACATATACCCACTACAAAATAGATAACTAATAAGGACCTACTGTATAGCACAGGGAGCTCAGAATTCTGTAATGACTTACATGGGAAAAGAACCTTTAAAAAAGTGGATATATGTGTTGTATAACTGACTCACTTTGCTGTATACCGGAAACTAAAAGCATTGTAAATCAACTGTACTCCAATAAATTGTTTTAAAGGATAAAAAATGTATAGAACATCAAAATAAATGTTTAAAAATAAACAGCATGGCAGTGCACAGAAAGACAGTTGAGTGGGTTTGCCTGGCTGTCACATAAATGTCAACACTAACTTTGGGTCCTAAAATAAGTGTTTTTGATATTGTCACAAAAAAATAGAAAACTGACTCAGTCTACAAATTTAGTTACCTATCTCCGTCATTTCTGTGGCTTCCTAGTTACCACTAATGATAAAGAACTCACCTGCCAATACAGGAGACACAAGAGATGTTGGTTTGATTCTTGGATGGGGAAGATCCCCTGGAGGAGGGCATGGCAAGCAACTCCAGTATTCTTGCCTGGGAAATCCCATGGACAGAAGAACCCGGCAGGATACAATCCACTGAATGGACTTAGCACACACAAATGCTTGGCCATTTCTACTCCTTAGCAATGGTTCTATGGTGGACACAAAGGAGTTCTCTAAAGTGTTTATGATTCTTTAGGTTGACTCTAGGATTCCCATGTTTGGATAATTTTGCCATCACTCCTTTCAATATCAATCTAAGGTTGAGAAGTGGGGTCCACAGGAATGAAGACCCCTGCATCCCATCTCTTCTCCTTCTCAACTTCTTTCTCTCCTTCTTCCCTGCCCCTTTACTCCATGATCTGTTCTACTATTTTTCTTGTTATGTTGATATATAATTCCCCCTCCTCCTCCATCTTGAATATTCTTCCTCAATACTTCCTATCTCTTTAAAGACTGGCTTTCATCACTATGATTCTCAAATTAAGTAAGTTTAGCTGTGCTGGTACATGAAGACAAAAGGAAATGATTTGGTTTCATTGGTACTGAGTTTAAAGTAGTATTTTTTGGGGGGATGAAAGAATTGTTCTATTTCTGAAATTGACTCAAGACTATATAAAAGTAGAGGGTATTTTGTAACTCATTTTTCTTTCATTCAGATTCATTTTTTAATAAAAATCTGTTTTTATCATTATTGCTATCAACTCATGAACTATTGATGTTATTTCAATCATTTCTTGAGAACTTTATTTTCATGTTTCTGTAAAAGTTCTGTAAAAGAACTATAAAAGTTCATAAAGAAATATCATTGTCTTTAAAACTAAAGAGTTAATTTGCATTTAGATAATTCCACTTGTTTTCTATATCTCTAAGCTGTCTTATTTTCTAATATTTGTATTTTATATTTCTTTCTGGAGATTATTGGTGAATTTCTAGTTTCAAACATGCCGGTTTATTTTTACTCAAAATAGGGCCAAGCCTTTTTGCAAATCATCCACGAAGGTTCTTCTATGTTGCAAAATGATTCCTTTGATTATAACTACACCACAATCTCATTTATTGTTTATATTTCTTGAATTTATAACTTTAAGTTTCCAGGGCTCAGGTCTTGAACCTATTATTATCCTCCCTGATCAAGTACATGCTTTTGGTGATCTCACCCTGCTGCTGCTGCTGCTGCTGCTGCTGCTGCTAAATCGCTTCAGTCGTGTCCGACTCTGTGCGACCCCAGAGACAGCAGCCCTCAAGGCTCCCCCGTCCTTGGGATTCTCCAGGCAAGAACACTGGAGTGGGTTGCCATTTCCTTCTCCAATGCATGAAAGTGAGAAGGGAAAGTGAAGTCGCTCAGTCGTGTCTGACTCTTAGCGACCCCATGGACTGCAGCCCACCAGGCTCCTCTGTCCATGGGATTTTCCAGGCAAGAGTACTGGAGTGGGGTGCCATTGGCTTCTCCGTGATCTCACTTTAGAAGGAGGGAAAGGGCAAAAGTCGGTTTTGGACACGTTACATCTGTGATAATAGTACTCATTAATTATAAGTGTTAAAAGAGTAACAGGAGAGAAGTTTAGGAAAGAAGTCAGTAATATAGAATTTATTAGTGCAACAAATTATACTATTATAATAAATAAATAATATAGAACAATATAGAATTTATGCTTAATAGTATTTAAGCATAAATGATCTCACCCTACTTATGCTTAAATACTATTAAGCATAAATTCTATATTATTTATTTATTATAATAGTATAATTTGTTGCACTAATAAATTCTATATTACTGACTTCTTTCCTAAACTTCTCTCCTGTTATTCTTTTAACACTTATAATTAATGAGTACTATTATCGCAGATGTAACATGGCCAAAACCGACTTTTGCCCTTTCCCTCCTTCTAAAGTGTTCTGCACTTCAATAAGTAGCAACCTCATTCTCCCAGTTGCTTTTGCCCCAAACCATGAAATGATCCTGGCTACTTCTTTTTCTTTTTTTTTTTTCTCATGTGCTATTGTGCATCAGCAAACACTATAATATCTAAACTTCAAAATATATTCAGAATCTAATCTCTCCTTACCTACTCCATTGCTAATGCCCAAGGCTGAGTCTTCAGTCTTGGCTGAATGTCTAGATGATTTTTAATAACTTTGTAACTGTTCCTTCTACTTTCTTTCATTTTCCCCAGTTATCTGTTTCTAACAGGACAGCTAGAATCATCTTACTCTACAATGTGTCACTTCTCTATTCAAAATTCGTTAGTCATTACAATGGCTCATAAGAGATACAGGACTGCTTTCCTTACTTCTCTGACTTATTTTTTAAAACCTTCTTTCAATCTGCTCTGACCATGCTGCTCTCTTTGCTGTGTGTGCCTGTCACAAGTTAGACATACCAACAGCTTGTAAGCTCACTCCTGCATTCTTTAAGTCCTTAAATGTGACCTTCTCAGTGAAAAATTCCAAGACAGTCCTATTTTCAAGTGCAAATAGATCTCCACATCCTTATCCTCCATGTCTACTTTACTTTTTTCTTCATGGCACCAAGCATTATCTAACTTTATGGATAGGTTATAGATAGATAGATGATAGATAGATAGATAGGGAATAAGGATATTTATTTTATTGAATTTCTCTCCTTTTCAGACTTTAAAGTCCTTTAGGGCAGGGATTTTTGCCTATATTTTTCCACTGCCAAATCCCCAATATTGTAAGCAGTGTTTATAATATGCATCCAGTAAGTGTTGATGAGTGAATAATTCAGTAAATGAATGAATACTTGGTATATAAAAAAAGTAATGCTTCCTTTGCATTTTCTTCTCATTATCTGAACTTACCATAACTTGCTATTTCTTAAAATTATTTTCTTGAGTAGTTTTTAGAAACTCTATTGCGTATAGACTTTCTGTTCATTTGTTCTTTACATGAGCTATTTAGATATTATTTTCTAAAGGAATTAAAAATGACTAATTATTAAATCATTATATTAAATGATTTTGAGGTCCTTGTTTATATAATTTTCTTTCAATAAAATTAGTTAGATCTACTAAACTCATGGATCAAATGAGTCAAAGATGAATCAAGTTTCAAAAATAAACATACAGAAATTGTGCTTCATAGTTTATAGATGTATCACTGAAAACTTCAATTTATGTTGAATAGCTCCAAGAGAGGAAAAAAAAAAAAAAACTGACTCAACTAAATGGGAAATTTTTGTGTTGTTTGGATCTGTTCTTCCTGTGTAGATATAAACATCAAGCCACTTTTTCCATATTTTGTTTTTATCACCATCACTTTACCCTCCACTAATGACAAGCAAATCAGCAAATAAAGGATCTGCAACAAGACTGTAGATTTTTCACACAATGTTCTTACCATTGGATTGAATTCAGAATTTATTCCTTTCCCCACAGAAACTGTGAAGCATAATACTTGTCAATTTTCTTAAATGTTTATAAGCATCCTACAGGCTTGCCAATCCTCATCTTGTAGCAGAATCTTTCTTGCTTAGACATTGTTAGTACTAGCAAAGGGAACGAAGGGAGCCAAGATACTAATCCATGTGCTTCATCTTCCTTTTATGATTTCTTACCTAATCTTTTCCTGCAGGACAAAATAATTTTAAAAGTTAGAAATTCATAATGAAGAGTAATTTTTTAAACAAAAGATGCTTTTCAGTTGATTTATAAAATTATTTTTCCTAAAACGTTTGTTGTGTTAGGCATCATTCCAATATTAGTTTTCTCAACATTAGGGAGATCTGAAACTATAAGTTTTACTGTATAAAAACTAGGTTAAGGATATTCTAATTGATCTTAATAGGCATTATATACAAGTAATGCATCCAGTAAGCTTGCTTTTTTTCATCCTTTGTGTGAAAAATAAAATTCTTATCTAAAAGCATTTTAACTAAGCCTGCACTTCTATTGAGACACTAGTACATCATTTAATTTCAAATTTTATATTGATTTACAAACTATTTCTGAGCTAGCAATACTAATGAAAAGTAGCATGTATTCAATACAGGTGTTTTTAATACAAGGTGTTTTTGAAGGAAATTTCCCAAACCACAATATTCTTGACCACCCAAGATGACGATATAACTAGTTATTCATACCTGACCCCTTACCATACTGCATAGCAGGTTTCCCATAACACTGTTTTTGAATGAGCAACTAGAGAATTATATTGAGACTAAATAAAAAATGAATAGACGACCATCAACAATTAGTCTACCATGGCGGAAATAAATTTTTCCTTTGCTCATTGTTGGGCCACATCCTAAAAGTGTGTTAAGCCTAGTGAAATTGAAATATGCCCTAAGAGACCACAGAACACTTGATGAGAGGCAGTGGAGTTACCCATGTGTGAAATTTTGAGAAATTTTTCAGATTTTATAGTTTCCCATAGAAAACAATAAAGTTCTTATTAAAGACTAAATGTTTAGATGGAAGGCAAGCAAGAGTTGTCTCTTTTATTCCCAAGATAGCTGTGCTGAGAGCAAGGTATTAAAGACGTTCTCTGGGTCCTTGGTAATCCCTTAAGAATAAGGGCTCCCGTGAGGGTGTCTCTCACATGCTGCCTTATCTTTCCAGCCCCGGTGCACAACAGAGGGGTATGCAGCACATGATGGTAATCCCTCCTTTCTGGAGATCCTTCTTGTTGAGTTTGTATCCCTATTAGAAGCAAAGTAAAAGAGAATAAAGCCACTCTGTCTGAATACCTTGGTATTTAGCTGTTCCATTTCCTTGAACAAGGTTTGACCAAGGCACATGAAATCAAAGCAGCAAAGCAGAACAGGACCACAAGTAAAACAAAGTTCATATAAGTAATGTAAGCTAATATCACTATCTTTGAAACAAAACAAAAATATACATTTCTCAATTTCAATTTCATGCACTAATGTCACATACTATATTACTTGGGACTTTATAGAGAGATTTGTATATATCTGTGTACATTTGAATACCTGGTCTCTTTCCTCTAAGAATTTACAATGTTAGCTGGAGCAGGAGAGAGAGAGAATGTTAAAGAGAAATATTAAAAATAGAGACAGAGAGAGGGAGAGAGTGCCATATATCACATATACAATCAGTGGAACAAATGAAAAAAAGACAGTGAGAGAGATCAAAATGTTGTTTTATCTTAAAAAAAAAAAAAAGTGTCTAGTGAGATATGAAGCCCCAAAATGCTAATTTGCATTATTAAATTAAAATTGTCTTCTATTACTTTCTCTCTCTTTTCTTTTTCTCTCCCTCTTGTTTCTTTTGTACTCTGTCTTTCATATGGACACAGAGCAGTAGATTAGTATTTTCTTCCCAAGATTTACAGAAAGAAAATAAAAATTTGAAAAGTATTCAAATTGTCAAATTGGAATTTAAAAGTTATCAAAATTTTGGAAAACATACCTATGTGGGAAAGTTCAAAGATCAGATACTTATCATAGAAATGTAGGAAAGATGAGGAGTAATTTCGCAGTTTCCAGACTAGTTCATTTTAGGTTGAAAGTAAAAGTGAAAGTCTCTCAGTCATAACTGACTCTTTGCCACTCCATGGAATTCTCCAGGCCAGAATACTGGAGTGGGTTCAGTTCAGTTCAGTTCAGTTGCTCAGTCCTGTCTGACTGCAACCCCATGGACTGCAGCACGCCAGGCCTCCCTGTCCAACAGTTCAGTTCAGTCGCTCAGTCGTGTCCGACTTTTTGAGACCCCATGAATTGCACCACCCCAGGCCTCCCTGTCAGGAGTTCACTCAAACTCACATCCATCGAGTCAGTGATGCCATCCAGCCATCTCATCCTCCGTCGTTCCCTTCTCCTCCTGCCCCCAATCCCTCCCAGCATCAGAGTCTTCTCAAATGAATCAGTTCTTCACATCAGGTAGCCAAAGTACTAGAGTTTCAGCTTCAACATCAGTCCCACCAATGAATATTTAGGATGGATTTCCTTAAGGATGGACTAGTTGGATCTCCTTGCAGTCCAAGAGACTCTCAAAAGTCTCCAACACCTCAGTTCAAAAGCATCAATTCTTTAGTGCTCAGCTTTCTTTATAGTCCAATTCTCACATCCTTACATGACTACTGGAAAAACCATAGCCTTGACTAGATGGACCTTTGTTGGCAAAGTAATAGCTCTGCCTTTTAATATGCTGTCTAGGTTGGTCATACGTTTTCTTCTAAGGAGCAAGCATCTTTTAATTTCATGGCTGCAGTCACCATCTGCAGTGATTTTGGAGCCCCAGAAAATAGGCTGCCACTGTGTCCAATGTTTCCCGATCTATTTGCCATGAAGTGATGGGACCTGATGCCATGATCTTAGTTTTCTGAATGTTGAAGTTTAAGCCAACTTTTTCGCTGTCCTCTTTTTATCAAGAGGACACTTTAATCAAGAGGCTCTTTAATTCTTCTTTGCTTTCTGCCATAAGGGTGGTGTCATCTGCATATCTGAGGTTATTGATATTTCTCCTGGCAATTTTGATTCCAGCTTGTGCTTCTTCCAGGCCAGTGTTTTTCATGATGTACTCTGCATATAAGTTAAATAAGCAGGGTGACAATACACGGCCTTGATGTACTCCTTTTCCTATTTGGAACCAGTCTGTTGTTCCAAGTCCAGTTCTAACTGTGCCATTCCCTTCTCCAGGGGATTTTCTCAGCCCAGGGATGGAACCCAGGTCTCCCACATTGCAGGGAGATTCTTTATCAGCTGAGCCACCAGGGAAGCCAAAGAATAGTGAGTGGATCATCTATTCCGTGTTAGTGGTTAAGTTATCATTTTATCTATTTTGGTGTATCATAACAAAGGAAAACATCTAAATATTTTGATAGTTCTGGGTAGGAAGATGAGACATTCATCTTTTTTTAAATATAAAAACTCACTGTGTCTTTTGCATGAAAAGATATATACAAGAGTTCTTCCTTTTTATTCCTCTGTATTTCTCCCTGTTATTGTGTTCTTTCTCTATTTTCCTCCTTTGCATTCTAGGAATTGGCTATTTGGCATATATATGGAAAATCTCATGGACAGAGGAGCAATATATATATATATATATGTTGCTTGCTGGCTCAATTGTTTCTGACTCTTTGCGACCCTTTGGGCTGTAGGTAGCCAGGCTCCTCTGTCTACCAGATTTTCCAGGCAAGAATACTGGAATGGGTTAATATTTCCTCCTCCAGAGGATCTTCCTGACCCAAGGATCAAACCCACATCTCTGTTGTCTCCTGCATTTCAGACAGATTCTTTTTGTGTTGAGCCATCAGGAAAATCCTATATATGCTATACTTAGTCACTCAGTTGGACTTAGTTGCTCAGTAATGTCCAACTCTTTGTGACTCTATGGATTGTAGTCCACCAGGCTCCTCTGTCCATAGGGATTCTCCAGGTAAGAATACTGGAGTGGGTTATCTTGCTCTCCTCCAGGGGGTCTTTCCAACCCAGGGATTGAACTCAGGTTTCCCCCACTGTGGGCAGATTCTTTACTGTCTAAGTCGCCAGGGAAGCCCAAGAATACTAAAGTAGGTTGCTATGCCCTCTCCAGGAGATCTTCCCAATGTAGGAATCAAACTGGGGTCTCCTGCATTGAAGGCAGATTCTTTACCAGATGAGCTAGGTGTGTGTGTGTATGTGTGTTTGTGTGTGTGTGTGTGTGTGTGTGTATGTGCTGTGCTTGGTTGCTAGTTGCTCAGTCATGTCTGACTCTTTGTGACTCCATGGATTGTAGCCCACCAGGCTCCTCTGTTCATGGGGATTCTCCAGGCACGAATGCTAGAGTGGTTTGCCATGCCCTCCTTTAGGGATCGATCTACCTGGCTGTCTATCTATTTCTATATAAATTATCTATGGTAATCCAGCTTTGACAAAAGAACAATTTTTCCATAAATGATGATAGCCCACCAAAAAGCAGATGAGTCTTTAATGAGCAGGGTCACAGGATGCAGCTAGAAATGAGAAGCCAAGGTGCAGGGGGCAGAAGGAGTTGGTTCTGAATCAAGAGTTGGTCCCTGAGGGGAAGGCATTTCTCGTGTGTGCACAATGCAGACAAGGAGACAAGGAGAACTCCTTGCAGGCCTGGTAGCCTATTTGATCATGATAGTCACCAAGCAAAGGCCTTTCGGTGAGTGGAATGGGACTTCATCCTCTCCTAGAGATTTCAAAGACGCTTTCCTTGCTTTAAAGATTTGTTTTTCTCTGGTCTCTCTTGATTCTTAGGGAGATCTTTGCCTTTCCTATGCCATCTTCTTTTTACCACCCTACACTGAGCAACTGAGGTGAGGTCTGCAGTGCTTATCAGAACAACAGCAATATTGTACTGGGCAGGGTAGAAATCTCAGAGTTCACTGTGAAGAAATGGAAAGCATTATGTTAATATTCACATAATAAGATAAACTACTAAGGATGCCCCAACGACAGCTCCTCTTATGCAAATTTTTCATGTAAAAAATCAAACTCATACATGGAAGCATAAATTTAACACATTTCAACTCTCCTTCAACTCTGTGAAATTTTATGGAAATGAATTCTCAACAAGGACTATGCATTAGAAATAGTCAATGTCATCCAAGTCACCTAAAATGAAGCATTTGTCTATGATAATACAGAAAAACTTTCTTCTCTAAATCTACTAAAGGAAAATTCTGTTTCCTCTATTCAAAGCACTTCTGGTGCCGGATGTTGGATTTTCCACATCAAATATACATCCAGTTTTCAGCAGACACAACTAGATGCAATTCTGAGATAACTAATGGAGTTAGTGCAGACACCGCGTGTTCAGGGTTCAGTCCCTCAAGACTGCTATGCCTGCCCATTTCAGATGCCAAATTCAAGGTCCACCCTCTCACCTATACTCTGACCAACCAATGGGCTATAAACTGTGATTCCCCCCTCCTCAGGTTTGACAGTTTTCTAGAACAGCTCACAAAACTCAAGAAAGCACTTTACTTGCTGTTATCTTAGTGGCTCGGTTGGTAAAGAGTCTGCCTTCAATGCAGGAGACCTGGGTTTAATCCCTGGGTTGGGAAGATCCCCTGGATAAGGGACTGGCAGCCCACTCCATTAGTCTTGCCTAGAGAATTCCATGGAAAGAGGAGCTGGCCAGGCAACAGACCATGGGGTCACAAAGAGTCAGACACAACTGTGCGACTTTCACTTTTTCCACTTTTTTTTGCCCACTTATTATAATATACACAACTCAGGAGAAGCCAGATTGAAAGATGCATAGGACAAAATATGAAAGAAAGGGAACCAGGCTTCCATTCCCTCACCAGATGTGTAAATCTCCCAGCATCACCACATATTCACCAACCTAGAGGCTTTAGTATGTAGACATGATTGCCTCCATGGAAGAGGGCATGGCAGCCCATGAGAATCCATGGACAGAGGAGCCTGGTGGCCTACATTTCATAAGGTCACAAAGAGTCGGACACGACTGAAACGACTTAGCACACACGCATGCATCACAGATGAGTATGAAATATGTGAGACTTTTGAGTTGACTGCTTTGGTAAGTCATTGCAAAACATTTCCTTAATCCACTAAACTTCAAAAGAATTATAATGTCTCTACTCCCTCATTTTCCTACCAAACTTTTTGGATACTCTTTGTCCTCTTATATTTGTAATATGTAATCATGGATTCAGAGGGGGGGGGGGAGCAGCATGAGAAATGTAAGTGGTCTAAAAAGTCAATTATAAGCCATGGGGATATGTCTGAATAGCTAAAGCAAGCCTGGAAATAAGGCTATTTGCATTTTCATCACAACTCTGTCGCCAACTATACAGATGTATGCAACTTGAAGACACTTTCCCTAACAGTGAAATAAAGAGATACAGCACATTCTGTTCTTTGCAAATGTTTTTATGATAATGCTTAAGTATTAATTATATATATATTTTTATTTATTCCTGAAATATAAGAAGTATTTTCATTCCATTTTACTGATGATGAAACTGAGATTCTCAGAGTGAGATTAGTTATTCTTGTGCACTGAGTTGTGTCCCCCAAGGTATATGTTAAAGTGTTAATCTCTGATATTTGTGAATGTATACTGATAATTGTGTCTTTGCTGATGTAATTGAGTTAAGATGAGATTATATTGGATTAAGTTGGCTTCAAATTCAATATGAGAGTGTCTTTATAAGCAAAGGAAACATACATATACACACAAACAGAATGCCATGTTAAGGTGGAGGCAGGAGGTAGAGTGATGAGTCTACATATAAAAGAACATTGAGGGATTTGGGGCAATAATCAAAAGCTAGGAGAGAGACTTGAACAGCCTCTTTATTGGAGACTCCAGAAGGAATCAACACTGCTGACACCTGATTTCAGACTTCTATCTTCCAGCACCGTGACAGAATAAATTTCTGTTGTTATAAGCTACCAGTTGGGCTTCCCAGGTAGCACAGTGGTAAAGAACTCACCTGCCATTGCAGGAGATTCAAGAAACACAGGTTTGGTCCCTGGATCAGGAAGATCCCCTGCAGTAGGAAATGGTAACCCACTCCAGTATTCCTGTCAGGAGAATCCCATGGACAGAGGACCCTGGCATGCTATAGTCCATGGGGTCACGGAGTCGGACACAATTTAGTGACTAAACAATAACAAAGGTGCCAGTTCACAGTACTTTGTTAATATCAGCTCTAGGAAACTAATAGTTATCAAATTAACAGCAAACCTGAAGTTTGAGTTTTCCATAGTGCCTTACTGATTACCAGAGTGATGATGAAGTGAAAATGAGTAACACAGTTTTGAATGCTAGCTTTGTAAATATTTCTAGTGTTGAACATAAAGAAGGTCCTCAGTTCTCCTTGGGCTTCCCTTGTGGCTCAGCTGATAAAGACTACTCCTGCAATGTGGGAGACCTGGGTTTGACCCCTGGGTTGGAAGGATGCCCTGGAGATGGGAAAGGCTACCCACTCCAGTATTCTGGCCTAGAGAATTGCATGGACTATATAGTCCATGGGATCTCAAAGACATGGACATGACTGAGCATCTTTCACTTTCAGCTATACTTAAGCTACTAAACTTCAAAAGAATTTTAGTGTTTACACTCCTTCATTTAGATTAAATGACTTTCTATACTACATATTAAGTTGAAAAGAAGAAACTTCTGAGTGACTGTTGTCTTTATCTATTTGGTGGATAATTTAAAGATTTAGAGTTTTTAAATAGTTACCTTGACTTTGCTCTTTTTATCTTAGGAGATACTATCAATTATGATTTCATATCTTACAAAATTAATATTTTTGCCTTTGGGGTGTTCACTTGAGCTCTACTCTTAGATTTGTAGAACTTTGGAGAGATGTATAATGGAAGAATGTAAAAGCATGTGTCAAATCCAGGTTTTTTTCAGATGAGGAAACTGAAACTTCCAAGATAACAAATTAGAAAAGAAATGTAATGCTAAACCAAGCTGCCGTGATTCCCACGGTCTGAACTATATTGAATTATTTTGACTGAATTTTATATCTAGAAGACCAAAGCCTCTCAAGTTGTGCATTGTTAGTGTTGATGAATGCAATTTTAATGTGAGGTTTGAATTAGCACTAGTTTCTTCTTAGGGTTAATATTAGTCAAAAATTTAAAGAAGAATGAGATGCTTTAATAAAAATATTTTTGTGTTGTTTTGTGGGTATGCTTTTGTTTTAGGGTCTAATTCCTTCTCCCCGAAATCATAGTTTTATTAAATGAGGGGAAAATCCTCTCCTTTGCTTTGTTGGTTCTAGAAAATATGCATGGATCTGTCATTTGAATCTTTTAAATTTCTAATGCATTTTCAACCATTGCTGTGCCTAACAGGAATGCTGATATTATGAGAAGAATGAAAACAGTTAATTAAGGAGTCTGAGACTCTCACAACTTAGGACAGAATTAAGAGACCCATAGGGACCACATTAATCATTAAAGTTTATTGTTGAAAATAAAATTGCTTTCAAGTGTTAAAAAAAAAACTCAGAATATCCTTAATATATATGAGAAATTGACTTCTGTCCATATTACTTTAACAAAGACACAGAATTCACATAAGGTCATTCACTTTTTTTCACCAGACATTAACCAGGAACAAACTAAGCCACAAAGCTGACAGCTAAAGAAATTCAACCTATCAGTTGTAAAACCAATAAGGAAACAATTCACATTTTTAACATGAGGAAGAAAAGTATACAAAACCCCAACACATAAAGATATTTTATAATATTAATGACTGTATCTGAGTTTTTAGAATGTTATGAATTTTAAAGAAAACTTACAATGTTGGTGCAATGTTCAATTCCCTAGAAACTGTTTGAGAAAGAATCAAGTGATTCAACAACAAACTTATGATTTTACCTACAAAGTGCTCTTTGTATATTGGTATTGCTATGAATTTCAAGATTCATAGTGAATGTCATCAAGATGTTATCATTTTTCCTTACTTACTTTTAAATACCCTATTCCTAAGGGGCAGGATCAGAAGAACATCTTGCATTTCTAATCTTAATATTTCATATAAAAGAAACCACTCTAATTCCCCTCAGAGCACTTAACAGAATAACAAAGAGTATCCTGTGTCATCTTTTACTATTGCAGGTTTATGCAATTTATATACAGATGTGTGGGACAAGGCTTTAAAAAAAATCGAGGAAATGTGCCAGAATTCTAAAATATGTAGACAAAACACAGTTTGTATTGTATAGAGCCACAACATTTCTTTGTCTAAAAGCAGATGATAGAAGCAACCCTTGATAGTGACTGATCATGAAAAGAAACCCCAGGAGCACAGAAACACTATAAAAAGATCTAGAAGGAAGTCATTATGCTGTTGAGGGAATAAGAAATTTAAGTCCTAGAGTTGTGAAATGTTCTCATTATAGGTCATCTTGGTGATTATCTGACATCTACAGACAGAGTCACTTCTTAATCAAAAGAATGAGTCATTATGATATTGATTCAGACCAAGATGTTTGAAATAATCAGTCCAGTAACTCATATATAAATTTGGAGATAATTCCAACAACTTCTTTGCTAACATTTTACATCAAATGAAAATATGTTTTCATTTTTTTGTTAATTATATTAAAGTATAGCTATAGCCACACTGAGAATGAAATTACAATTGTGTAATCTGCTAAATAAGACCTAAAAAATAATTGAGGTTGCTAATATCATGATGCCATCACCATGGATTAATTATTTTCAAACAGGATATAGAATTACTCTCTCCAAAGAATAATGTAGAAACATACATAGAATTTTACAGGAAAGAAGGGCGATTTAATATTTTAAAACTGTTTTCAGAACTAAGTGGCTTGATGACTGTAAATGGCTAGCCAGTTTAGCAAAAGAAAAGCAACTGTATCCAAATTATTCTAAACTCAATTTAAGATCAGTTAACCCCTGACAGAATCCAAAGCTATTATGGATGTAATATGTAGGCAGTGCACATTTAGTTGAAACAGATATTCAATTAAAGACAGAGGAGAGGAGCTATGGATACAACATATTTTCAGGAGAATAAATGACTATTTATTAAACTTAGAAAACTGTAACCAGTAGACAGTTGTTCTAGGCATGGATCCAACTACACCAAGGGTCTTTCTTTCCGTTATTTCATTGCTGTTGATGGTGACAAAGAAGAAACAAAAGAGGAAGGGACTTTGAGAAAGCAGAACCATATTTTTCCAATCCCTTAGAATTATGTGATGAATTAAAACAAAATGATTTAAAGGAGTATTTAATAGTATAAGCAGCTAAAGGGGTAATAAAAGAAAATGAGAGAAAAAAAAGTAATGATATCACGCTTCTGAAGCAGTGAAACTACCTGGAGTTCCACGATGTTCAGGGTTCACATTCAACCTAATACTGTTTATTTCATTCTTATTAAGAGAGATTGTCATATAGTCTGCCTCCGTCCAATATCAGAGTACCGAAGACCTTGCTTGGGTTCTTGGCATCCAAATATCAGTGTTGGACTCCTGCCCTCATAACAATTATTACATGTGTGATTGGGGAAATTATCTGTGTCTCAGTCACGACCTTAGTAAAAGAGATTGTATTAATACTCATTGTTTAGTTCTTTTGAGAACAAATTAATTAGAAGCTCAGAAACATCAAATCATCATCACTAGACATTATTCACCACTTGTTCTTCTGAGAAGTACCTAGTATGCTATAACATGTGAATGAACTTTCTCAAATTACAGATCACAGAGTAAACCCTATTTGATTTTTTGATAATTCTTATAGGAAGATGGGCTTCCCAGGTGGCACTAGTGGTAAAGAACTCACCTGACAATGCAGGAGAAGCAAGAGACCCAAGTTTGATCCCTGAGTTGGGAAGATCTCCTGGAGGAAGACATGGCAACTCGCTGCAGTATTCTTGCCTGGAGAGTCCCATGGACAGATGAACCTAGGGGGCTACAGTCCATAGGGTCGCAAAGAGATGTACTTGACTGAAGCGACTTAGCACACATGCATAGGAAGATAGTAATGAACACTGTATAAAATGAATTGAATTTGTTATTTAAAAGAGAAAGAAGTGCCTTATGGTTTGCTTAGTTCATTAAGTTAAGCATTCTCTGTGATCATTTGTGTGTGGAATGTGATTTTTGTTTTTCACAAACTGATGCTGATATAGAACACAAAAGGGCTTAAGAAAAATTTTTGTGAAAAAAATATTTATAATAAGACTTGAATTAGATACAAGTTTTCCAAAGAAAACTGCTATGATCTATTAAGTAAACAGTGCACATTTAGTGCTGAAACTTTTTGTAAATCATGCCATTCCTTAAAGGCTTTTATTTATTACATCATAAAGCATATTTTCCTACTTGTCTTTACTTTCCTTTCATATTGCTTTTTTCTATCTGGGCTGTTTCAAACCAAAACTATATACCAGGATAAAATTCACAAGTTCAACTTAATTAACTCTAGAAAGATCTTTAATTAACTCTAGAAAAATCTTTATATTTCCCCAAATTGCAGATGTTCATTGTCTTTTAGGTAAAACACTGAAAATACAGCGACCTATTATTTTTATTAAGCTATACATGGGTAGAAACCATCTGTAAATTAGAAAAATTAAGAAAACTAAAAGATTTTTAAGGGTTAATTATCATTTGGAGGCAAGGCTTGCAGTCTTTCCTTGAACTTTAAGGAAATGTAAGATAACATGATATACTCATAGACACCTGAAAAGCTAAGAACTTGAAACTATCTTTGAAATGACATATTTCACAGGTGGAATAATAAGAATTTAAAATGAGAAAAGATTGTCTAACTTTCAAATTACACTGCTGCACTTTTAGGGCAAAAGAAGAGCGGGTTTAAGACTGTAAACAAATGAGCCTTTTTTTCCCCTCTTCTTAGTTAAGTTCATGCTAATCACAGAAATCTATGTCCAAAATTTTGTCTTAAATTATTTATAGGAGAATGAGCTTCTATCTACTTATACCAAATGCAGTTAGAGCCCAAATATGGCTCTTTAACCTAAATTCTGTGTAGAATATTATATTCTCTGACTTTGTCATCATTTTTAAGCTTCTATTTTCACTTGGAATATATGGAGTTGTATTTTGCCATCACCATAGATGGTGATTGCAGCCATGAAATTAAAAGACTCTTGCCCCTTGGAAGGAAAGATATGACAAACCTAGAGAACATATTAAAAAAACAGAGACATCACTTTGCTGACAAAGGTCCATATAGTAAAAGCTATGGTTTTTCCAGTAGTCATGTGTGGATGTCAGAGTTGAGTTATAAAGAAGTCTGAATGCTGAAGAATTGATGCTTTCAAACTGTGTTGCTGAAGAAGACTGTGGAGAGTCCCTTGGACTGCAAGGAGATCAAGCCAGTCAATCCTGAAGGAAATCCATTCTGAATATTCATTGAAAGGACTGTTGCTGGAGCTGAAGCCCCATTACTTTGGCCACCTGATGCTAAGAGCTGACTCTTTAGAAAAGACCCTGATGCTGGGAAAGATTGAAGGCAAAAAGATAAGAGGGCTGCAGAGGCTGAGATGGTTAGATAGCGTCACCAACCCAATGGACATGAATTTGAGTCAACTCCAGGTAATAGTGGAGGATGGAGGAGCCTGACATGCTACAGTTCATGGGATTGCAAATAGTCAGACAAGACTTAGAGTGAAAAACAGCAGCAAGTTTTGTCATCTTTCCAAAGAAGCACAGTAGGATGTTGTTAAGGAGCATTCTTTGCTCTCTACATAGCTGGACTCTGATCTAAACATTACCACCTTCACACTGAAAATTTTATTGGATAATTTAATCTCTCTTTGCAGCAGCTCCATATCCTAAAATGGGGATGTTAATTTGCAGCCAAAGATTGAGAAGCTCTATACAGACAGCAAAAACAAGACTGGGAGTTGACAGTGGCTCAGATCGTGAGCTCCTTATTGCCAAATTCAGACTTAATTTAATAAGTAGGGAAAACCACTAGGGCATTCAGGTATGACTTAAATCAAATCCCTTATGATTATATAGTGGAAGTGAGAAATAGATTTAAGGGACTAGATCTGATAGATAGAGAGCCTGATGAACTATGGACAGAGGTTCATGACATTGTACAGGAGACAGGGATCAAGACCATCCCCAAGAAAAAGAAATGCAAAAAGGTAAAATGGTTGTCTGAGAAGGCCTTACAAATAGCTATGAAAAGAAGAGAAGTTAAAGACAAAGGAGAAAAGGAAAGATATACCCATTTGAATACAGAGTTCCAAAGAATAGCAAGGAGATATAAGAAAGCCTTCCTCAGTGATCAGTGCAAAGAAATAGAGGAAAACAACAAAATGGGAAAGACTAGAGATCTCTTCAAAAAAATTAGAGATACCAAGGAAACATTTCATGCAAAGATAGGCACAACAAAGGACAGAAATGATATGGACCTAACAGAAGTAGAAGATAATAAAAAGAGGTGGCAAGAATACACAGAAGAACTGTACAAAAAAGATCTTCACGACCCAGATAATCATGATGGTGTGATCACTCATCTGGAGCCAGACATCCTGGAATGTGAAGTCAAGTGGGCTTTAGAAAGCATCACTGTGAACAAAGCTAGTGGAGGTGATGGAATTCCAGTTGAGCTATTCCAAATCCTGAAAATGATGCTGTTAAAATGTTGCACTCAATATGCCAGCAAATTTGGAAAACTCAGCAGTGGCCACAGAACTGGAAAAGGTCAGTTTTCATTCCAATCCCAAAGAAAGGCAATGCCAAAGAATGCTCAAACTACCACACAATTGCACTCATCTCACACTCTAGTAAAGTAATGCTCAAAATTCTCCAAGCCAGGCTTCAGCAAGACATGAACCGTGAACTTCCAGGTGTTCAAGCTGGTTTTAGAAAAGGCAGAGGAACCAGAGATCAAATTGCCAACATCCACTGGATCACCAAAAAAGCAAGAGAGTTCCAGAAAAACACCTATTTCTGTTTTATTGACTATGCCAAAGCCTTTGACTGTGTG
>NW_011494836.1:247893-248301 GCF_000754665.1 Bison bison bison | reverse complement strand
CAAGAGATGGCAATACCAGACCACCTGACCTGCCTCCTGAGAAACCTATATGCAGGTCAGGAAGCAACAGTTAGAACTGGACAAGGAACAACAGACTGGTTCCAAATAGGAAAAGGAGTACATCAAGGCTGTATATTGTCACCCTGCTTATTTAACTTATATGCAAAGTACATCATGAGATATGCTGAGATGGAAGAAGCACAAGCTGGAATCAAGATCACTGGGAGAAATACCAATAATCTCAGATATGCATATGACACCACCCTTAAGCCAAAAAGTGAAGAGGAACTAAAAAGCTTCTTGATGAAAAAGAAGAGTGAAAAAGTTGGCTTAAAGCTCAGCATTCAGAAAACGAAGATCATGGCATCTGGTCCCATCACTTCATGGGAAATAGATGGGGAAACAGTG